>NC_079229.1:39868159-40168159 GCF_029633865.1 Lampris incognitus | reverse complement strand
GCTCCCATAAAGGAGCACTAAACGGTCATAAAAGCAGAGTTTGTCATTAAACAACTTCTCTGTACCCGCTTTGCGCTCAGGAAGATTCACGACAGCCCATAATCGTGGCTGGCGGGAATCACTTTAGAAACATATTTCAAGTTAATAACGGCAGAAATGATCGCTGAAAATACAGTCTTTTGGTTAGCGTTAGGTTTGGATAAACTTAATGGATGGATCTTACGGTTAGGGCTGGGGTTTCATCTGCTAGGGCAGACAATCCCATAGCAGAGACTGGCTGCCTGAGCAAACAAAAAAAAAAGACATCTTACCCTAGTTCTACCCCCAAGTCTAACAAAAAAAAAAATGTAGAATGAGCTATCCGTTAATTTGTCCACTACTTTCTGAATGTATAAGCACGTAATTCTTTCATCGAACCATATCCTTAAAAACTCAAAGGGTTCCGCTTTTCCAATTTTTGATTACATAATTTGTTTCATTTCATTATCAGTTCTTTTCCTTTTAAAGAACATTGTTTTTGTCTTAACTGAAAATTTAAAACCCCATATATGACAACTCTACTTTCATAATAGCCCCCTGCAGTTTCTGAAGGCAACAATCATCGTCAGTTTACGTGCCAGTGGGAGGGCTGCCCTGCTCATTACCGATTGGCTCTCTGGTGTGTCTCCAGGTAGATTTGGAGTTTGGATGTTTTAAAAAAAAAAAAAAAAATTCTGTAACTAAACATTATCTCTCTCCTACAGACTATGCGATTTGGGCCGTCTCAGATGACTAAACGTGGCGATGTTTGGTCGGGGTCCTAAAAGTGGTCTTACGTTGCACTGTGAGACAGGTTCAAAGACGGCCATTATTCCAGTCTTACGACCGAAGATAACCTGGGACAAAAGTCTGACAGTGTCACAAAGTTAGGATGACCATCTCACAATGTGACTGTTAGTACGAGCTACGTCTACTAACCAACCAACAGAAATTATGCACTGATCAACGCGACGCAAAATCTGAAGAGGTGGCACATTGGCTCTCTGCATGATGAAGACTCCTCTCGTTAAGCTAGCTGGCTAGCTAGTATAGGTAATGTTAAAAGCCATGTTACTTCACGTTATGAGCTGTAACATTTTCTGTTTTGAAATACATTTTCTCTTGATCAATCAATTATTAATGACATTGGACATATTCACAACCATCCTGTTCACATACCATATGTGCCCTAACTTTACAATGTTAAACCAGAGCCTGTCTGCCATTTGGAAATTCTTTGCTTAAACGTCGCATTGTTGTCATGGTGACATGTATGGCTGGAGATAGTGTTGCTGCCAAATACAAAAGTTTGGAGAACACCGGAGCATTTGATAAGTTTAATTTGTGAAAGATTTCTACAACTTACAATGTGGGTTGCATTCAAATTAATTGGAACAAGTTGTGGGTTTGTTGGATCTTGTAATGCTACCATGGATGGCTTTCTTCAAAGGAAGCAGACTTGTACACCCCAGCAAGCAACTGCCCTCACTGAACTAGTCCTAGTTAACCATTCATTAAAAAAAAAAATACATTTTTGAATAAAGGTCTTATCTTTATCGTTACCGCATGCCTAAAACAACCTAAAGCTACATTTGAAAGCAGATAGATAAATAAGAGCCATTGAGTAACTGTGCGAGTCATAATCTGAATAATCGATTATTTGTATCAATAATCGATAAGTCACTCGACTGTCAAAATAGTTGCAGCCCTAAATGAGACAACTGTTAAGTTTAAGTTAACTTTTGTTGGTGCCTATAATACAGTAGCCTGTTTTGTTAGTCACTTCTACTGCAGTCTTTACGGTAACCCTCCTGTTAGGAGGAAGGCGCACTGCTAGTGAAAGGCACTTGTTGAAATGTTCGGTAGGCTGTGGCCACTTGATGTTGAGAGCGCAAATGAAGTTCAGTTAAATAAGTACAGTTGTCTTATTTGAAACTAACAGAGGATGGTTGCGTCGAATGACTTCAGACAGTCTCCTGGATTTGAGGAAAAGAACCCATATGAAAACGGGTAACGAATTTGGACAAGAAAAAGCAAGCGTTGGCTGTGGCTCCATCGTTGACAGGTAGAACAAGGGATACTGCTTTTGGAATAAATGTGGATGATCTAAATAAGGGTGATGGAATGACCACTTTGGGGAACTTGACAAGGTTTTTTTGAGAAGAGAAGGACTGGGCCTACGAAGCCTATTCTGAGTTTGATCGAATATTGAGGGAAAATGGCATCTCGATGGTGGACTTTGTTGATTTTGAACAGAAATACAACAGGATCCGTAAATTCGAGATGGTTCTGCCCAACGCTGTTCTGGCATTTTAACTACTGGATACAGCAGGTGTTGATGTGAAAGACAAGCAACTGGCATTGACTGCATGTGGTAAGCACACTTTTGATGATATAAAGTCAGCACTGAAATGCATATTCGGAGAAAAATGAGTAGAAGGCGGGCGCCATTAACGTGAGTCAGGATGCAGCCTACTACACAGATCAAAGAAAACCGCACCCACGAACCCCAAGTGTGCAAGCTAGAGGACCACTCGCAGGCACAAATCCACTTGATAAGTACGGAAGACAAACAAAGTGTGGGATTTGTCAAAGCACATTCCACTGGGTGAAAGATTGCCCACATAAGAAAGAACACGTAAAGATGACAGAAGAAAATAAATGCACAGAAGAACCTGAGTGTAACACAACACTGTTTTCTAAGGATTTGGATACGGAAATATTCATGGTTGAGGCTCTGGGATCAGCAGTCATTGACACAGCATGCACAAGGACTATCTGTGGTGAAAAATGGCTGAATAACTATATAGGGAGACTAAATGAGAAAGAAGTACAGCAAATAATTAACACAGAGTAATAAGCCTTTCAAGCTTGGGGATGGGCGAGTTGTACAGTCAACAAAAGATGTCAAGATACCAGCCAAGATAGGAGAAACAAAATGCTGTATAGACACAGAAGTGGTCCCATCTGACATCCCTTTACTGCGGAGTAAAACGTCACTAAAGAGAGCAGGAGCTGTGCTGAACTTGGAGAATGATACAGCAATAATGTTTCAGCAACCAATAGCTCTGGAGATGACCTCCTTAGGACACTACTGTCTGAACTTAATGGATAATGAGTCCCCATGCGATACATATGAGAATGTGGTCCTTGCCATCAGAGAATATGACTAAGGAACAAAAAACACAAAGCTTTACTGAAACTTTACAAGCAATTCGGACACGCATCAGTTGACAAACTGAAGAAGCTGCTGATAAATGCTGGAAACACTGATGAGAGCACTGCTATTCTAGAGGAGCTAGTAGGAAAATGTGAGATTTGTCTTAAGTACAGCAAGCCTAAGCCTGCTGTTGGTCTGCCCATGGCCTCCCGATACAATGAGACTGTGGCGGTAGATTTACATGAGCTAGAACCGAATGTGTGGTACCTGCACATTATCGATCACTTCACACACTTCAGTGCGGGTGGCATTGTGACCTCAAAGAAACCAAGTGTGATAGTGAAATGCTTTGGACATTCCTGGATCAGTGTTCATGGTCCACCGGAGCGTCTCTTCAGCGACGAGTTCAACAATGAGGAAATAAGAGACATGGCAGAGAATTTCAACATCGAGATAAAGACGACTGCGGGCTATAGTCCATGGAGCAATGGCTTGCTGGAACGCCATAACCAAATGCTCAGAGATAATACTGAAGGTAAAACTTGACAACGGAGTTGACTGGAAAACTGCACTGGATTGGGCACTCATGGCAAAGAACACAATGCAGAACGTACATGGCTTCAGCCCACATCAGCTGGTGTTTGGACAGAATCCGAACCTTCCCTCCGTGTTAGTGGATCAGCCACCTGCTTTGGAGGGAACTACTATGAGTGCATGGGTGGGACAGCACATAACAGCATTACGGAAAGCTTTCACAGAGGCCGAGTGCTCAGAGAGAATCAGAAGAGCTCTACGAAAGCAACTTCATCCAACAGATGAGAAGTATGAAACTGGGGAGAATGTTACTGAGGGCAATATGAATGTACCCGTTACTAATAGTGATAACAATGACAGTGGGAACATACCTGGTACTGATTGTGACATAGATGTTGATATGAACAATGACCGTGAGGCTGGGGGTGTTACAATGAGACAGATGTGACCAAGGGTAACAATCATAAGGATAATCAACAGACAGTCATAAGGGTAGGAGCCTCCCTTTGTGGATAATGTAACAGATTCGTCTCACAGAGCTAAAGTGATGGGACGAGCAGGAAATAACAAACTTGTACAACCTACAGTACTTAGAACTATCTGACATCACTGGTACTATGGGGTCAGCTCATCTTACTAACGTAGACAATCTTCAGGTTAATCCACTGGATAGTGTAGAACTACGCTCTGATATGCAGGAAAATTATGTATTAGTCACAGATGGCATTTCATTTGATAAGGCTAAACTAGATCAAGTAAGTAGTTGGAAGAATGATGGGGTGTTTGAGGAGGTAAAAGATATGGGTCAAAGGCATGTGTCCACTAGATGGGTGTGTACACCGAAAGAAACCCCTGATGGTATAATACCCAAAGCGCGTCTTGTGGCTAGAGGTTTTGAAGAATTCAACACTAAAGATCTACAGAAGGACTCCCCTACATGCTCATCAGAGTACCTCAGACTACTCATGTCAGCTCTATATCAGAATAAGTGGCATCAAATAACTCATCCAGAACAAAAAGGATTCATCGTGTTCCGTCGTCAGCTACAAAGGAACAGCTGGCAGACTGTCGGACCAATAAGGGAGCCTCTTCCCTGGTATTACCTAAGGCACTGAATAATGGAAGCTAGATGACCGAGTCTGACTGTTGATAAATGAGCATTTGTTTTCCTGAAATATCCTTGCAGTTTTTGTTTTTAAAAAAGAGGGGAGATTGTTAAGTTACATTTGTTGGTGCCCATAATACAGTTAATACGGTAGCCTGTTTTGTTAGTCACTTCTACTGCAGTCTTTACGGTAACCCTCCTCTTAGGAGGAAGGCGCGCTGCTAGTGAAAGGCACTTGTTGAAATGTTCGGTAGGCTGTGGCCACTTGCTGTTGAGAGCGCAAATAAAGTTCAGTTAAATAAGTACAGTTGTCTTATTTGAAACTAACAACAACTACATCAACCAAATAAGAACAACAAGTACTTGTACATTTAATAGCTGTCTGCTGCAGGGGTAGGGAGCTGTATGTGGCCATATGAAATAAGTCACTCATCTCTATACCATGAACAGAACAGATGGGGCAAATGGAATGTAGGCATAAACCGGTATCAAAAATACAAATAGTTTAATCATAGAAAACAAGCCTTAAAAAGAGCTGTACTTATGTGAGATGTTTTCACTTAATTATATTCAAATTCATACCCAACTGAAAGTGAATTAGTAAATTGGCAAAATGTGTTCAGATGAAGTTTGTAGGTTATTGCTAAGGTAGGACTACATGACAGGCTAAATCTGGCATATTTATGATTCAATTAATATGCACTCTCCCAAAGAAATAAAAACAAAGAGTACTACAACTACTTACATTTCTTGGTGACTGATTGTTGAGATCCATGACAGAGTGTGTCATAAAGAGGTGGCCTGTGTTTGGATCTGGGTCTTTGGGCTCTCTGGGTCTCCATCCAAGTTCTTCTTCAAGAGAATGTACCATATATTTTGCTACCTGTTTTGACAAGACCTAATCGCAAGGAACAAGACAAGGCTTACATTAATGCAAGTATATGTCAATGCATGAATTCTTTTGTTATCCATGCATCGATTATCCAAACCGCTTATCCTGCTCTCAGGATCGCGGGGATGCTGGAGCCTATAAATTAGATATGTACATTGGCATTTTTATAGTGCTTCCCTTTTGTACACACGTCAACCATACAACCATAAAACCAAACGCTAAATAACTGAACAATTGCAGCTCAAAACTCAGCAACGTTTATTCATACAGCGAGCAGTTTTTAATTACCTTTCTTGTGGGCTGTCCCTTCTGTGAGGGTGTCGAGTCCATCAATTCCATCACCTGCAAATTAAATACAACCATCTTTATGCAGGAGCATTAGCAATTTGCTAGTCCAGGTAGGCTGACACTCAGATGGAAACATATTGCATCAAGAAAACCTCATCGACTACATTTCAGCACATACAGACAGTGTGCGTTTCTGGACAATAAAGGGCACTCCATCCTCCCCCCAATACTCCGCAGAATTAAAGTTTTCCTTGCTTCCCCGCCATTTATATTAGCAATTTCAGTGCAGTGCTGCATCAGGTTGGATGAAATATAAAGCCTTGAAACTACTTTAAAAATGTTTAGCAGGTAGTGAGTTCTGCTCAGTGTTTGCTAGGTTAAGAAATAATTTTTTTAAAAAAAACGGTTGTTAGCCAGTTTATTAGACATCTGACAACAATTTGCCCCTGTGCAATCACAAAACTTCCACTCAATCAAGGTGGAGCCAGAGGGGTGTCTGGGGCGGCACTGGACACCCCTGACATCCGATTG
The DNA here is from genome assembly GCF_029633865.1 of Lampris incognitus. Classification (NCBI taxonomy): domain Eukaryota; kingdom Metazoa; phylum Chordata; class Actinopteri; order Lampriformes; family Lampridae; genus Lampris; species Lampris incognitus. The sequence continues at coordinate 40,161,631 of NC_079229.1, read as the reverse complement.
GCCAGCCCAGATGCCATCCTAAAACTTCATTCGCTATCAATTGCAGTTTGATGTCGATTGACATCTCATTTCACCTCTTCTTGAAAGAAGCATTTATTTTGACATCCAACACTGCTTTTCAAAAAGAGTTTGAGAAAATATTTCCACAGCTCACGAGTTACACAAGCGACTGACAACTATGGCAAACCTACAGCGAAAGCACCATTTTGAAATAAGTTTTAAGGTTTACCATCGAGTTTAGGTTTCCTGAACAACTTTTATGAAAGTTGAGTGGCTGTGTAGATGCATACTGGCCATTTGACTCCATAACAGTTGATCAGCTGAGAGAGCTAGGTTCCCAGTTTAGCCTAACATTATGTTTACATCTGCGCTTGTAATACACACCACGCATAGACAGTGAACTGTTGTAAGTTACAATATACAAGTGTTTAGATAATTATACAACTGTAAGGGTTCAGCAAGTTAACATTTAGCAACCTGAAATCCATCAACTCAGATTTTTGTTCTTGAACTCGAAATGAACAATTCTCAATCTGTTAACATTACCACAATTTGCAGATGGCCTGTTTGCCATCGTAAGGTATAGGAAATTATAGCTACTTGTTGAGAAATTATGTTTTTGAATAAAAACAAACCTTGCAATAATTGCAGGGAACATCGTTTACGTTTGTAACCTTGGTGGGCACCAAAATTATTTTTCTTTTTCCAAGTCGATTTCTGCTTGATAATATTTTGTGCAAGCATATCTTGCATTTCACAAAACAAAAAAACATTGCTTGACTTGGGAATCAAAGAGGTCTGTACAAGTTGGTCATACCTGGTACATCAAATTGCAGTGTTTATTTGCAAATTTACCTCCATAAATAAACTATGCAAATTATGTCACACACAAATGCTATCTTATCTCCTTGGTGCTTGGCTTTATTTCCTGAAAATATTTTGGATGTTCAACACTTAGACTCAGATTATATATTCATGAAAACAGAGTGACCCCAGTCTCTCCAATATAGTATATTAGTATAGCAGTGTGTGTGACAAAGAAATTGAGGTGCAGTTCTGGAGGTAGAGACACTGGCTACTCATACTATGTTAACGAATTCTAGTGAAGTAACCCTAGCGGACCACACCATGTGCCACATTGAAGCACTCCGGGCTAAGTGAATTATCACTTCAACCTCTAATCAGCAACCACAGGATTCATTCATAATCGTTAAATGCCAGGTTAGGGTTATACACTAGTTTTCTGTCATTGTCTGCGGACCTCCTGAATTAGCCTTGGCCAATCCCTGTATAAAACTCTAGCTCCACTACTGGATGGATCTTCTACATTTCATGCAACAAAAGTGCCTGTAGCAACAAGAACTACCTTTGCCGATTTTTTTTTTAGAGTTGATACGAAGGGTAGTAGTGGTGCTTGACTCAGGACTAGATGACGCAGCCCTACATGGAATGTTAAATTGGGGGGGGGGGCATAAAAAGTTATTTTAAAGAAGTGTTTAAAGCATGGTACAGCCAGGGACTAACAAAGCTAGGAGATTTATTCGATGGCCAGACTTTACTATCCTTTCAGTGTTAAGACACAAAATGATGCTTGGGGCTCAGTTTGGTGTAACACATTTAATTTAGTAGGGAAACTATAGAAAAGTAGAGAATACAAAATATTATCAGCGCACTGAATCTTTCTGTAGTGGTCTTATCACTCGCATCATGTACTGACAAAGTTTCTAGAATCAGCAACCTACTGATGATTCTCAAACAATACAATCAAGTAACATCAATAGACAATCAACCATCATTTAACTCATACAATAATACCTTCCTAGTACAAAGTTTACTATTCTATTACAATGTCCTTATTAACCCATATTTTGTTTACAGATTTCAAGATCTTTCTTACAGGACTCCAGTTGAGTATAAAGGTTAAGTTTCCCCTCCCCTTAGAAGTTGAGGTAAATAATGTTCATTGTTTGTTAACTAATTTATACTCTATAGTTTACAAAACAAGTATTCTAAAGTTACATACACACACTTCCATCTATTCGCTAAAGCTTGATATCTCGTCTTTTGTGAAGACAACATTTACGTGACTCGCTCCGTCAGCGGTCGCCATTTTACTGCTGTTGCTAGTCTAACGTCGTCATGCTAAAAAACGGTCCAACTCGACATTTCCTTGCTTAATGATTACCGTTACTATTCACTCGAGTGTACAACATCATTACATTTATTAGACTGATAATCATGATCAACCTACCTGTAGAAAAGTAGAGAATACAAAATATTACCCGAGCGCTGAACCTTTCTATCGTGGTCTCAGCACTCACATGACGTACTGACGAAGCTTCTAGAATCACCAACCTACAGCTGCTTCGGGAATACGAGACTCACTGCGCCCTCTCTTGGCCAAGCGTACCTTGATCATAGTGACCAGTAATAATGCAAGGACACGATGTAGATTAGTGACCAGTAATATGACATTAACTAGAAGAACCCCGCTACAATGTAGCGGTTTGGTCATCCACTCGTCTAAATCTCCCTCCTCTTCATCCTGCCAGCTAACCCCCTTCCCCCTGCCCCCAACTCCAACTCCCTCCCCCCAAATGCTCAGAAGCATCTGAAATGCTGAGAAGTGGTTTTTAACCATTTTTAGAAAGTGCATATTTTGCATAATTATTATAATTTCTGGTCCTCTCGAACAATACCTATCACCTCCAAAAAAAAAATTAGGATCATAAGTGCATTTTTGCAAAAATGCATATTTTGCATAATGCCAAACATTTCTAAGTCCCAGACATTTTTTTTTTTATACAGCTGAAAAAAAAGATGCTCAGAATCATCTGAAATGCCGGAAAAAAAAATTTGGTTTTTAGCCATTTTTAGAAAAATACATAATTTTAATTTTCTGGGATTTTTCCCTTACTCTGAGACAATACCTACCACCTCCAAAAAGAATTAGGATCATAAATGCTTTAGTTTTCGGTTCCGCTATCTACACTAACTAAAACACACACACCAAAAATATAGGAGTAGATTTCTGTACTTTGACAAGCATGTGTTTTTTCTGTACATTTACAACATATAAAATGGGGGGGGGGCATCCGTTTACATTAACCAATTTTAAAATGGGGGGGCCTCTGTTTGCATTAAACAGTTTTAACCAAGCGCCACATCAGCAGTTGCAGCAACAATATCACTTGCAGAGATTTTTTTTTTTTTTTTTAAAGAAGCTTGCAAATCCGACACTTCTTCACTAAAGATACCACATTAAGAACCATGAATGCCACCTCACCATCTCCCTCAACTCCACTCTGAGGGAGACGGTGAGGCGGCATTGAACAGGTAGGTCACCAGTGCCTCTGGCTGGTTAAGACTGTCTGTCAGGGTCGCTGCGTCTCCAGCCTGGACTTGGCAAACATTCAAGACCTTTGACTTGACCACTACAGTTCCAGTCTGAGCTGGACCCAGATAGCTGCAGAAAACCAAGTAACACTATTGTCACTCTGTTTCTAGCGGCACCATGAGTCAGTTTGGTCATATTTGAACATTTTACTTGCCTCAAAAAAAGACCCAACTGTTTGGTGACAGAGATGCACGTCTGTTGTCTCCTCAACCATTATGCCCCAGGCTGGAGACTTGGACACCTCTGTCACCAATTGGCGGTCAAGCATCTTGCCGATTAGCTTCCAGCAACTCTACATGGTTTAGCACCCTCATACCTATCTGACTGCTTATCCGATTATGTTCTGAGCCGATCTTTTAGATCCTCTGGTGCTGGCCTGCTCAATGTCTCTAGAATGAACTACAAAAAGTATGGCAAAGCAGCATTTTGTTTTTATGCACCGACAGCTTGGAATAGACTCCCAACAAATAAGAGAAACAACGTCCATAGATAGTTTTAAGAATCAGCTCAAGACCCATTTTTATGCTCTTGCTTTGAATAAATTCCATTTTTTACCTTATACTGTGGTTTCATTTCTTGCCTAGGTCTGTGTTTTATTACTTTTAACTTATCTGTATTGTTGTGGAGTTTTGTCGTTTCCCTTATTTTTAATGTAAAGCACTTTAAGCTGCATTTTATGTACGAAAGGTGCTATATAAATAGTTATCTATGATGCGACTGTTGGCGTAGGAGCCAGCTTTAAAGTCAATTGTAATCTTCACTCTTATACAGCGATCTGTTTTCAAAAAGCTATTAAAATATTGACAACTTACAATGACAGTATTACCAAACTTTATATTTCATCCAAAACATCCACATCCTAATTAAAAAACAATTTTTTTTTTTAAAAAACCCTTGATAAAAGTGTGTCGTTCATATGGGGGAATAAGTCTTGCCGAATCAGAAAAACACATCTCCAAAGACCAATGCACTCAGGAGGCCTGGCTTTGCCTAATTTCTTTTAGGATTGGGCATGCAATATTCAGAAGATAATTCACTGGTTTGAAGAAAAATCAATTGCAGGAATGGCAGACTGGGTATGATTAGAGTTCTCATCATGCCAACACCATTTGGGCTCAGTGGTTGGTGCAGCCTTGACCCTTCCTAGCAATAACCTGAGTCTGAATATAATAATCACTCAATAAGAATATGGACTCAGTTTAGAAGGCATTTTGGGCTGCAAGGAACTTCTATTCTCTGCCCGATTAAGTCTTATCATTCCTCTTGTACAGACGCTGCATTTACTTTATGGTTTAACAAAGGAATTAGATCAATCCATAAAAGACATATTTGCATATTTTCCTCAATTATCCAAAGTCTGACTTACCTGAGAACCACTTCTTTCGTTATTTACAGATCAGGAGTTTTGTACAAAAGACATTTATCTCATTTCCATACAAACCCATTTAAAAAAAACGACCATTTCCTGGAATTAACTAGACCATAGAAGTACGACATCCCAGATTTAAGAGTTCATTAACATCAAGCAACATTCCATGGAAAATTTAAAACTGGCCTGGAACACCTTTAATGGATGACCAATGGGACTCCATTTTAGATTTGATAAACACCTTTTCTACATCTGTACAACTTTCAGTTGCATTAAGTCATGTTTAGCAAAGTACATTTTAATAATGCTAGATTGGCAAATATTTATCCAAACATTGAGCCTTTATGCGGATCATGAAGGCAGCCCAGCATATCACTGGTACCCAGCCATAAAAGACATTTATCAAAAACGCTGCCTTCAAAGGGGTCTGAGCATCAGCAGAGATCCCACCCACCCCAACCATAGACTTGTCCCCCCTGCGCTCTGCTACAGGAGCCTCAGAGCCCACACTACTAGGCTCAAAAACAGCTCCTTTCCATAAGCCGTTGCCCACCTGAACCTGGCTGCCCACTGAATGTCTGTAGATATTTAAATATTTTGTACTCCAGCTCTTTTTTTTTTTAAACTTATTTTAGCTTTTGGTCTTCATGTGTGTGTATATATCTTATATTGTGTTCGCGGTGTTTGTCTGTCTTGCACCGTTTGGTGAAGCCACAGCCCTCGTTTTTTTTGTTTTTTTTTTTAAAAAAAAAAAAGTGCCTGCACATTGTTTTTAATGACAATAAATTGAATTATGCCCTCTATGTAGAAGCCACCCAGCAGATTTAATGCACAAGTTTTGGCTGTGTCCGAATCTCTCCACCTTTTGGATAAGAATTTTCGGCAACACTTTCTATGAAGCTTCCATCTATAATGCCTCGACTCCTATGTGACTAGAGCGCACTCGTGCCAACATTTGGAGGCGGAGTAATGCCTTTCACCTTTGAATAATACCCCATTTTAACTACTGAGCTCCTCAAATGCCAGTATTCCCTTGCTGCAAGTGGAGCTTCATCTGTTATCAGGGCAGCCGCAGTCAGATTTCAGTGTGGGGTGCTCGTCATTGTCCATGTGTTGCCGGATCTGTACGAGTCACCCATCTGTGACATTGCGGTAGTCAGCCCGGTTGATGAGCTCCACATCCAGCTGCTGTCTCTAAACTACAGTCAGTGTGATCGTTGTGCATGGACCCTGCACGTGTGTTTGACAGTGGCTCTTCTGAGGGTCTCACTGGTCCCAGCTTCTACACTGTACTGGTGTGTTGTAGGTTAGTTTACATTATTACGACAGTGACCCCCAGAGGGGACACCATAAACCGATTTACCGTAGTGCCAAGCGGAGCACGAATAAAGTACTGTAGCGACTTTGTGGGCAGCCCAGGAACCGTCGCCACAGCCGGGACGCGAACTTGTCTCCCACTCCGCAAGAGACAACGTTAACCAGTCGACTAAAGGGTCCGACCCGTTAGTCAAGGACCAACGTGTCTACTTATCCATGCACGTTAAATGGCTCTGTAGGACCTGCCATGACTACATAGTCATAGCTTAGTTAGAGGAGCACAACTACCAGTGTTCATTGTTTTAGGTAGTTAATGTTAACATCCAGACTGAGACAGTTAGGTTAGTTCTGATAGCATGCCTAGTCGACAGGCACGAGTGCCTCACTTGTAACTTTTATTCTTTAATTAAACGGCACAAGAAGCTTCGTTATTATGGTTAAGAAGACACTCCTACGGGCTCTTCTGCGTTAAATCATTTATGGTTATTTTAGCCAACCAATATACACACCACCCGAGGTTGTAGCTCTGCAGAGCCAGCAGCATACCCTGCCGACGCTTTGGGGCACTCAGAAGGGGCTTGCTGAATATGACGATGAGGGGCTTGCGATTGGTCTCTGCTGTAGCGTCCATACTGATAATGGCGAAAACGCTGGCGCGCAAACAATACTGAGGCACTCCTTTTAGATTGGAGCATAATTCTGCTCTGTTAGTGTGAGGGCCCTCGAAGCAAATGCGACAGAGCGACCCTCCTGAATCTGGCAGCAGCCCAGGTCATGCTAATGAATCACTCCGAATAATGACCCCCTTGCCACGTCGTAGTAACACATGCGTTGTCGTCATCAGCTGTTTTATCCCTCACCGCTATCATGCTTTGTGACCCAGTGCCAGACTGCGTCCTTGTCCACCAGTCTTCTCAACGGCTCGCACACTTCCGAAAACGGTGGCAGGAATTTGGCGAGGTAGGTGACAAATCCAAGAAACCGCTGCACAGCCTTCACATTTGATGGGGGTGGCATTTCCATTTGCCTTCACCTTCTCCGGATGTGCCTTCAAGCCCATGGAAGACGGTGTGCCCATGGAAGCAGACCTCTGGCACCTTCAATTGGAGCTTTTTTAAGCCAAATCGCCGCTTGACCTGCCTGCATCCGTCCATTAGGGCCGACAGCTTGGTATTATAGTCCCGGTCTGCCTTTTCATCCGTTTCGTCACAGCCCACGACGAGAACGTTGTCAGCTATATGCTCCGCCCCATTGAACCTAACCAGCAGCTCATACCATTTCCGTTGGTACACTTCTGGGGCCACAGACACACCAAAGGGAAGAGTCAACCAGCGTTCGACCCCAGGGCGTCCAAAAAGTTGTCAGGTAACTGCTGGGCTCATCAAGTTGGCATTGAAGGAAGGCATCCCTGGCGTCCACGAAAGTGAAAACCCTTCCCTTAGGAAGCTTGTAGAGTACATCCTCTAGCGTGGGCATGAAGTAATGTGATCGCCCCAGCGCTTGGCATCAACGCATGCCCGCAGCTTGTCGTCAGGTCGTTTAACAATCACCATATTGCTAACCCTAATCTGTTGGCTCCAACTGGAGTAATATGGCCCTCCGCTTCGTATTGATCACGCCGTGACTTCACCGCTTTCTCCGTAGCGACTGGAACATTGCGAGGTGGACTCTGGACTGGCCGAATCACTGCATCCAACTCAAAATGCACCTCATCTGGCACGGAGTCAACTGGGGAAGTGAAAACACCTTGGTATTTGCTAACCAGCGTGTTCTCAGTCAGATGGAATGGTGAAATGCATGGGCCCAACGCACTCACAGATGGATCGTCAGAGCAATGGCTGCTGGCTGGCCTCAACCAGAGCCCTAGAAAGAGTTACGTTAACTCCGTAGACGTCAATGGGCCAATTATTTAACAGCAATGGCGGATCGTGGGAGCCCCGGATAGTTCCAAACAGTGCGCATAGAATAAATTCACGTTGGAATATAGCTATATATAAAAAAAATCATCGCGGCTAAGCAGTTCATTTAAATGACCCGCCAAGCTTCGTTTGGAACTATTCGGCGGCTACATGAACCACGTGAGCCTCTCGCGTTCTGACCCCTCATTGACGTAACTCTTTCTAGCGCTCTGGCCTCAACTACCTCGAAATCTAGAGCGCATCTGTGGTAGCGCACAACACACGGTCACCAACAGGCCTATGGAGGCCATCAACTGGTCCGAGTAGAGTCTGGTGCTACTTGGCGTGAGATGGTCTGGGAGCAATCCGCATTTTGTGCTTGAAACTCATGACATTACACATATGGCTCCTGAATCGAGTTGACATTGCTGCTTCTAGTTGAAGAGTGACAAACCACTGTTCCCTTTCCTCCCAGTTACATTGCCCGTCAAAAGGTCCAGGGGAAGTAACAAAGAAAAAGTATCCCGGGGGAATAAGAAAGGTGGTAGGCAGAACCAAGGTTAAAAACAAAAGTTTATTAAGAAAACAAATACTAACCATAAGCAAATATATGCAACAAAAGATCAACTTAAGACGCTGTCTTAATTAACCAGGGTTAGGTAGCAAACAGAATAACGCAGATTCCGCTGTCCCGGAATTGAGTTGTCCACGGAATGAACTCCTGCCCCCGGCTATTGGGTTTGATGCACACTTGCAAAATGGTTAGCCGTGCCACAGGCTCTGCACACCTTGCCACCATCCCCCCCCAGTCTGTTGGATTTACATTTAAAATAAAAAAGTATATCGATTGCGCATAAAGTTGTTTTCTAAAATGTTCCAAAAAATGAAATCCTTATTCGCCTAAAAAACTTAACTCCGTTTATTGAAAGCATTTTTCATGTTTTGTTTAAAAACATGTTTTGTCGTTTTCTCGAGACCATGTAAATAATTGCGATGGAGGCCTCATTTAGCTTTTGTTGGCGTTAATGAATCACCGTTGTCCACTGCTTCTCGCAGGACCAGCGACAAGCTTTCATCATCCACAAACTGAATTAGCTCTGCATACTCCGCGGCATGTCTCTCCTCGTCTCCTGCCGGTTCCGCTTCCTCATCGTCGGCTGGCTCAGTTAAAACGGTGTCTTTTAGAACTTGCAGCCGAAGATCGCCCAAGTGTTCGTCTCTCACGGTTCAAAATTCTTGGCACCTCCGTCAAATACGAGCGCCGAGACCAGCGGCTACTCGACCCGGCGGCTCGCCTGCTCATGACACGGTGCTAGTATAGCATGCCAACTCTCACCAGACACGCTGTACGACGCGGCATGTGTCTCGGTGATAATTGCCTCGGTAGCAACTCCGGGGCCGGCCGTTCGTGACAAGTCTAACCCCTAACCGGCTCGGCAGACCTCACTTCATGGGATATTTCGCGGTGAACCCGGCAGTTAATCATAAAATATGGACACAAACTCCAGGCCCTGACTGACACCACTTAAATAATGTTTTTTTTCCCCCGTGACCACAAACTTGAAACACCGCAGAAGACCCGGGTGCCTCTCTTGGGAGAGGTGGTTATTCGCTGTGTGGTAGAATGCAATATGTGCAGGTCTTAGTGGGAGACTTTTATATACGACCACCGGCTAGCCAGTCTACTCACACTCCTACTGCACAAGCAATAAAACAGCAAGTGAAATTGTTCCTGTTGTACAACATTAACTACCAAACGCGTTTGACAGGAAAAGAAAACTTACCAAGGTCACACGGCGATGTAGCGTCCGATTTATGCATCACTTCTAGCATTGCGGTCGCTGGTCCTGGCTTGCAAAGAAGTACGAACCGGTGGTTTGCGGAGCCCATATTGTGGCCAGTTCGCAGGCTCACAATGACGAAAGACCCACAAAGCAGACTGACACAGGCAGCAAACGGTCCAAAAAGGTTCAACCGGGCAAAAGGTCGGTACGCAGCAACCAGTCAGCTCAGGCAGAGGCGTCAGGCTCTTCACCGGGAAAAAGACGAACTGACAGCATGAGGGAGAAACGCATGGCTTAAATACACACATGGGGGAGATGATGACACACAGGTGCAACACATTAGGGCGGGGCCGGTAATCACACAGGAGGGAAACTTGACAGGAAGTGGCATCTAAAAACGAGACAAACGTGAATACCACAATAAAACATGAAACACTGGGAAATATGAAAAACTCATAAAACATGAGCTTGGATGTGGAGCGGGTCATGACGGTCTGAAATGTTGCTTTGGATGTGCTGTGACAGTTGTAGACCACAATGATCATGTACTGCTTGATAACTGGATTTATAATGCGATGCTTTAAAACAGGTAATGCACCCGTGGTGTGAGATCAAATGCGCTTGTTACGTCTCCACTTCCGCTAACTGCTGCGCCGCGCGCGAATTTCCGAAGTGCAGGTGGCAGGGGAAGGCTAATTAATATTCATAAAAGCGCTACCTGATTGGCCGCTGAAAAGTCAACGATCTGACGTTCGCGTTGCTCCTCTCAAAGCACATGATTCCTTCCTTGCTCTGACAATGCTTGGCTAGTGAGCTACGTTAGCTAGCATAAGTTATAACCGATCTTCGCCATTACATCAATATATTGTAACGTACACGAGTAAGTAGACACGTTAGCCCTTGGATAACGGGTCGAACCCTTTAGTCGACTGGTGTTGAGAATCACCTTCGTGGTCCTCATCCCCGAGTCCGTTGATGTGAAGAAAACAGCCACCACGTCTTAGGAGATTAAAATGATTTTATTGAGTACAGATCTGGAGACACACTGCCAATCCGTCGTGTGTGTCTGACTTTCTTTGTGTGTGAGCTTCTTTATATGCTAAACCTCCCTTGTTCATTCATCACACATGACCTTGATTTTCCTGTCCACTATGTTTGGTCAATGCTCCCTTTCATGGTTGAGCTTTAGGGAGTGCTCATCCTGTCTGGACCTGCAACTCTTATCGGGGGCCCTCCTTGCACCAGACACGGTATCTCTCCCAAGGCCCCAGGGGAGGGGAACCCACATTCAGTGCGAGGCATGCAATATACACTGCTCAAAAAAATAAAGGGAACACATAAACAATGCAATGTAGCTCCAAGTCAATCACACTTTTGAGATATCAACCTGTCCAGTTAGGAAGCAACACTGATTTGTGAATCAATTTCACCTGTTGGTAAATTGTCTAATTTCCACCTGGTGGAAATTAGACAATTTGCAAGACACCCCCTATAAAAGGAATGGATTTGCAGGTGGTGGCCACAGACCATTTGCCTGTCCTCATCTTTTCTGGCCGATCTTTGGTTAGTTTTTCATTTTGCTAGTGCCCTCACCACTAGAGGTGGCATGAGGCGGTATCTGCAACTTACAGAAGTTGCTCAGGTAGTGCAGCTCATCCAGGATGGCACATCAATGCGTGCTGTGGCAAGAAGATTTGATGTGTCTCCCAGCACAGTGTCCAGAGCATGGAGGAGGTACCAGGAGACAGGCCAGTACACCAGGAGACGTGGAGGGGGCCGCAGGAGGACAACAACCCCGCAGCAGGACTGCTATCTGGTCCTTTGTGCAAGGAGGAACAGGAGGAGCACTGCCGGAGCCCTACAAAACGACCTTCAACAGGCCACTAATGTGCAGGTTTCTGCTCAAACAGTGAGAAACAGAATGCATGAGGATGGTATGAGGGCCCGACGTCCACAATTGGGGCCTGTGCTCACAGCCCAACACCGTGCAGCCCGATTGACCTTTGCCAGAGAACATCTTGGTTGGCAGATTCGCCATTGGCGCCCTGCGCTCTTCACAGATGAGAGCAGGTTCACACTGAACACATGTGACAAACGTGAGAGAGTCTGGAGACGCTGTGGAGAACGTTCTGCTGCCTGCAACATCCTCCAGCATGACCGGTTTGGCGGTGGGTCAGTGATGGTCTGGGGAGGCATATCCTTGGAGGGCCGCACAGACCTCTACATGCTAGCCAGAGGTACCATGACTGCCATTAGGTACCGGCATGAGATCCTCAGACCCATTGTCAGACCATATGCTGGTGCAGTGGGCCCTGGGTTCCTGCTCATGCATGACAATGCTCGTCCTCATGTGGCCAGAGTGTGTCAGCAGTTCCTGTATGTCGAGGGCATCGATGCTATGGACTGGCCTGCACGTTCCCCAGAGCTGAATCCAATCGAGCACCTCTGGGACATCATGTCTCGTACCATCCGCCAACGCGATGTCGCACCACAGACTGTCCAGGAGTTGACCGATGCCCTGATCCAGGTCTGGGAGGAGATCCCTCAGGAGACCATCCGTCGTCTCATCAGGAGCATGCCCAGACGTTGTAGGGAGTGCATACAGGCACGTGGAGGCCACACACACTACTGAGCCTCATTTTGAATCATCTTGAAGAATTTCCACAGAAGTTGGATCAGCCTATGTTCTCATTTTCCACTTTGATTTTGAGTATGATTCTGAATCCAGACCTTAATGGGCTAATGATTTTGATTTCCATTGATCATTCTTAGGTTATTTTGATCTAAACACATTCCTCTGTCTAATAAATAAAGATTTTCAGCTGAAATATTTCATTCATCAAGGTCTATATTGTGTTTTTAGGTGTTCCCTTTATTTTTTTGAGCAGTATATTTCATCTACGGGATTGTGTCTTTCTTCACCCTCTGTTCTGGTTGCATACATTGGTTACAGAGTAATACAAATACACTCGGGTTATATTTAATATCACTTAACACTGGTTAACGTTGTCGCCCGCGGTGCGGGAGATACGGGTTCGCGTCCCGGCTGTAGCGGAACCCCGCGGCATTGGTGTCAGAGGTGGGATCCGTTTACAGCCGGGACGTGAACCCGTATCTCCCGCACCGCGGGCGACAACGTTAACCAGTCGACTAAAGGGTCCGATCCTGTACGTTACACTATTATACATATGTATCAAAACAACTTGTCCTATCTCTATATATTAGTGTAATCCTATCACCACCACAGATATACTGAAAACATATTTTTATTATTTTCGCCATTATTTTCATAGGCGCAATAATGTACAGCAGACTAGTACTGGTTAGAAAGATGATGCATCATCAGCTTCAGTAACATTATTCTGGGGGGAGAGAATGGAAGTAGCAGCATTTTGAGGATCTGACCCTTAAGAGGGTTCTACCTATCACTACTACTACTACTACTACTACTTATGGCTGCTCCCGTTAGGGGTCACCACAGCGCATCATCCGTTTCCATTTCTTCCCGTCTTCTGACTCTTCCTCTGTCCTACAATAATTGTGAAACATGTGTAACACAAACATTACAATGCATTCCCTTACAAAAAGTGCCTTCAGGCAAACACTTGTGTCAAACTTCTAGCAAAGTTGCTGCAAGTTTAAAATAAATAAACATGCTAACACATAATTTACGTAATTATTTATTTAACCGGGAAACCTGTGTGTGCGTTTTGTCGTCTTAATTAATATTTACAGGACCTGTCAATTCATTTTTTCATAACTGATATATATATATATATATATATATATATATATATATATATATATATAGGGTTAGGGTTAGGAAATGTTTCATCCTGTCTCAGTTTCTCCAACAGCCCCTCAAACATACTTTTGAGGCGATCCTCAAGATGCTCTCTTTATCTGGCTGATCCTTCCCCAGGTGGTGAGCCTTCTGCAGGTGTTGAGCCACTTTGTTCTTGGGTGCCTATTTGGCAAGGGCACAGAGTCTTCATCTCAGATTCAAATCAATTTTATTTGTATAGCCCAATATCACAAATTACAAATTTGCCTCAGTGGGCTTAACAGCAACACAACATCCTGTCCTTAGACCCTCTCATCAGAAAAGGAAACCCCCCCCCCCAAAAAACCCTTTAACAGGGAGAAAAATAGGAAGAAACCTCAGGGAGAGCAACAGAGGAGGGATCTCTCTCCCAAGACTGACAGCGTGCAATGGATGTTGTGTTCACGCAACTTACATAATACAACATTGAAAGAGGATAACAGAATTATAATGGACATAAAATGTATGAAGAACATGATGCACAGGATGCCAAGCAGTGTCCAGATGCCAACGAAACAGTCCAGGACCCAAGCCACGCGACCACCATCATCAGTTAAAATAAAAAAAAACTTATGTGAGGAGAGGAAGGGCAGGCAGCATCCAAATGGCGACCACCATCACCACAGAGACCTGGGAGGAGAACCGACTGCACGTGCACGCAAGACAGACTCACATGAAACCATTCAAACACAGAGAAAGAGAAAGGAGAAGACATCATTCAGAGAGAGAGAAAAGACATGTTAGAGAAGAGAACAGTTTGCAATAGTCATTAGTCATAATCAATTAAATCATCAACTAGTCATAATCTATACTCTGTAATCTATATTCGATAATCTCGTCGGCAGAACAGTGGTTGGTAAATTCATTGAGACAGAAAACCAACCCACCATCCAGTACAGGTTGTGAAGCACTCAACTTAAAGGCAACTAATTGTAAGCTAAGGCAAAAAGATGAGTTTTAAGTTTGGATTTAAAGGACTCAACAGTCTCTGATTGTCTGATGGCAGCAGGCAGGTTATTTCACAACAATGGAGCCCGATAGGAAAAGGCCCTGCCACCAGCTGACTTCTTTTTAACGTTGGGTACAGACAGGAGCCCTATATTTTGAGAACGAAGAGCTCGAGATGGCATGTAAGGTTTAAGGAGATCAGACAGGTAAGATGGGGCAAGACCATTTAGGATTTTACAAGTCAGCAGAAGCACCTTGTATTCTGATATAACATGGATAGGAAGCCAATGAAGGGAGGCAAGAATTGGTGTAATATGGTCAAATTTCCTAGTTTTAGTCAGGATTCTAGCAGCAGCATTCTGAACCATCTAAAGACTTTTAGTACTAGAATGTGGCAGACCTGAGAACAGAACATTACAGTAATCAAGTCTGGATGAAACAAATGCATGTATTAGAGTCTCTGCGTCAGCCATGGAGAGAAAAGCCCGAATTTTAGCTGTGTTACGTAAGTGAAAAAAAGGCAGTCTTGGTGATTTCTTTAGTGTGCTTATCAAACGAAAGGCTGGGATCAAACGTAACACCAAGATTTTTGGCTGCCAAACCACAGAGTTGTCGATTGTTATTGTTACTTGACCAAATTTGTGCCTGTCTAGCAGGGCCAATGACCAGCATCTCGGTTTTATCTGAATTTAAAAGCAGAAAGTTAAGTGACATCCAGTTTTTCACAATAGCCAAGCAGGCCTCTAAGTTAGTGATTTGAGTATGATCATCAGCCCTTATAGGTACATACAGCTGAGTATCATCAGCATAGCAATGGAAATTTATTCCATAACTGCGTATAATTTGGCAAAGAGGTGAAATGTAAAGAGAGAAAAGTAGAGGGCCAAGAACTGAGCCCTGAGGCAAACCATATTTTAAGTCAGAAAATTTTGATATAATATTATTATAGCAGACACAATGTGTTCTTCCAGATAAGTAGGACTTAAGCCAAGAGAGAGCTAAGCCAGAGACACCAAAATTACAATTTAATCTATCTAAAAGTATACATTGATCAATGGTGTCAAAGGCTGCACTGAGGTCCAGTAGTAGAAGCACAGAAGCGGAATCAGAGTCGATCGCCAGTAGAAGATCATTTACCACTCTGGTCAGAGCAGTTTCAGTGGAATGACAGGGCCTGAAAGCTGACTGAAAAGGTTCATATAGATGGTTTTCTTTTATATGGGTCCAAGGTTGTTGATAAACAACTCTCTCTAGCACTTTAGAGAAGAATGGAAGATTAGAGACTGGTTGATAGTTATTAGGAGACCCTGGATCAAGGTGCGGTTTTTTAAGTAGAGGTTTAACCACAGCTGTCTTAAAACTGCCGGGAAAAATGCCAGCAGTAAGAGATAAATTAACAATGTCTAGCATTGTAGGTCCAAGAAAAGGCCAGAGGTCTTTAAAAAGTTTTGCTGGTAAGGGATCAAGTAGGCAAGCAGTTGGTTTAGAAGCTGACACAAACTTAGTCAAAGTATCAAGAGAGATAGTCTCAAAAGCTGTAATAACTGGAACTGTCAGTGACTCATTGTGTAGATATGAAAATAGTAAGACAGGATCTGCAGGAGTAGATGGACTTGAAGAACTAATTTTGTCCAAGATCTCATCAACCTTATTGCAGAAAAAATCTAGAAATTCATGGGCTGTGAATGGTGAGCAGCTAATAGACGGTTGCTTTTAGTAAATTTAGATACAGTGTCAAATATAAATCTGGTGTTATGTTTATTAATACCTATTAAGTGAGAGGGATACAATGTTTTTGCAGTAGATAAAGCACGCTTGTATTTCAATAAACACTTGTGCCACGATAGGTAAAAAACTTCCCATTTTGATTTTCACTATTTACATTCAAGTCTACTGCAGGTCCGCCTAAGAGCATGTGTCTCATCATTTGAACCAGGGTGTAGGCCTCTTTAGTTGCCTAGCTCTGGTAGTGAGAGGTGCAACTGAATCGAGGATACTAGAGAGGCCCACATTTAAGTCACTAGTGAAATTTTCAACAGAGTCATTTAACCACAGTGAAAGGAGCCAAGACTTCAGGCAGCTGCTGGCCAAATGCAGCTACAGTGGAGGGACCAATGTGGCGAGTGGCAATTACATCTGTGCTGACATTAACTGGACAGGCCAATAATGCTTCAAATTTGATGAGAAAATGATCTGACAGCACATGTGATTGGCAAGACATTCAGATCAGAAACAGCTATTCCTTTAGATAAAACCAAATCAAAGGTGTTACCACGGCAATGAGTCGACTCTTGAACAAACTGAGTGAACCCAAAAGTATCAACTAGTACCAGAAAGGCTTTACTTAGAGGATCAGCAGCCTTATTCAGATGAATATTAAAATCACCTCGAAATAGAATCTCATCAGAGTGAGTAACAAGACCTGAGACAAATTCTCCAAATTCTTCAAGAAATAACAAGTAACAGCCAGGAGGCCGATAAGAGTATCACAATTTGGACTGAGCCGAGTCTATTCATGGCTGAGGGAGATGGACCAAGAACAATAGACTCAAAAGACTGGAATTTAGATTCAAGTCTAGAAGTCAGATTGAAAATAGATTTATATATTAAGGCAACACCCCCACCTTGTTTATTTGCCCAAGCTACATGGGCGTAAGTATAGTCAGGTGGGGAAGCTTCATTTAAGGGAAGGAAAACATTTGGTTTCAGCCATGTTTCACATAACCCAATCATATCAAAACTATGTTCGAGAATCAGATCATTTATTAGTAAGGCTTTGGTAGACAGTGATCTGATATTTACAAAACAAAATTTAAGTGTCTTGTGGAAGTGATCAGTAGTAGGCAGAGCTTTAGAGCTACCAATAGGTGAAAGATTAATTGGATTTAGACACCTTATTGAGAGTTTTGGCCACCAACGCTTTGGACGATATGTGGTCACATTCTTGATAACATTAGCTGTTTGGTTTTGTAGATTATTAGGTACTTTGGCGCACATCTCACCACTACCAGTGGTAGGAATAATTACTAGATTATTGTGATTCACACATTTAGGAGAGGAGAGCTTGGGAGCAATACAGCAGGGCAGGGAGACAGTCTCAATGTTATAGACCAAGCTATCAGGCTGATAATCTACACTATGATAAATTCCCTGACTAATCATATTAATTAAAACTACTTGACTCCACATCCGCACTAGATTTAAACCTAGCAGACTCTCTAATCACCTGCAACCTGCTGAATGATAAGTCCCTAGTGTCAAACTAAACGTAAACAGCTATCTATATTGCTAGACAAAAGAGCGGCGCCGTCCCCAGTAGGGTGAATGCCGTCCGTTTTCAGCAGGTAAGGGCGGCCCCAGAAAGAAGGCCATCTATCAACGAAGCCGAATCCCTGCTCATTATAGTAACGAGCCAGCCAGCGGTTCATTGAGGTGAGCCTACTGTACATCTCATCATTACCCCTCGCAGGTAAGGGACCAGAGACAATTAATCGATGCCGACATCTTTCTAGCAAACTCAAGCATTCTGACTAGGCTGGCTTTTGTGATCTCTGATTGTTTCATCCTAGCATTATTGGTGCCGACATGAATAACAATGTTGCTGAAAGTAGTGGTGCTGTGTGCCTGGGTTTCCCGACTCTCCCTACGTGATGCCAGCACCCTAAGATTATCCTCTATGTCGGAGACTCTGGCCCCGGGTAAACAGTGAACCAAGGCTGGTGAAAATAATTAACATTGCGGGTAATGGAGTCTCCTATCAGTAGCGTGCATTGCTTTACTCTGTCGACAGAAGGGGGAGACGCACGATGACCCGTAGGACTACCAACAGGGCTGGTGAGTGGTGAAAACCGGTTTGCAGTCAGGAGGGGTGACTGCAGACCAGGCCACACGACCGATGGCTTGCTCTTTCGAGCCTTCCCACACCGGTAAACAGAGACAAACTCCGCCGCATCTGCAAACGAAGCTGAGCTACTGCTAACAGTAGCAGGTCTGCTGTCAGGCCCGGGGCTAAGGCTATCTGGAGTGCCCGTCACATCTAACGTAATCCTAGCCGAAAGCAGCTACTCTAACTCACGGACACGTCTCTCTAGTAGAGACAACCTATCTGTAACTACGGAGCAGTCACCACCAACCATCGTTTTAACGAGGCTGCTTTCACTGCGAATGTAATAGAGCTAACTGGTAAGCTAGGCTAAGCTCAAAGTTAGTAACAAACTGGGAACAAGAAGCAACCTACGAAACACAAGATTTGTATAAGAAACTAGAGAATCTAGCGATAAGTGAACTAAGCACAGAGACTAGCTAAATCCGAACAAAATGAGGTTAGGGCAGAATATAAATAACTAATAAGAGAAAAATAAAAGTTGTCGATCTCACGAAGCCGCCGCTCACGAAGGCGGAAGCTGAAAACAGCTGGCAGTGATCAGTCAACTCGGTGGAAGTGGGAAGATTGTATGTGTGTGTGTTACATGAAACACTGCATATTACTCATAAACACAGCACTGGTCTTAACATTAAGGCAGATTTGTCTCTGGAAATTTGTCTTTTACTGTTTTGGATTGGTGTATTCCCTGCTTGCATACTGGCCCTGCGGGCCACTGAACAGTTTAATCAGCTGGCCCGCTGTGGCCCGGAGTGTTGAAAATAGTAATGTCAAGCCCTGCTGCACAATACTCACTTGCGGTTGATGGTGTTTCCTCAAAGATTTCCTCCCTCTCAAACTCCAAACCCATAAACCAGTTGTCTGGTACGTTGAGCTTTCCTTTTTGGACAGACATGGCAAGAGCAAAGGTGGAAAATCCGGCTTCAGAAAGTAGAAATACTATGTATTTGCTGCACCATTGAACTAAACCAGCTGATTTCACTAGTTAGTTCTGCTACCTAGCTGAAGTGTTGTGCTAATTAGTATCAGCTGATCCAAATCCAATTTCTCATGTGGGGATTTATACTGTAGTAAAGTATTACCTTACCATAGATCATAGCTACAGTACAGATGTAACAACAGGTTTCTCATCCTTTCACTTAAGGTAAACCGGCCTACTTGTACAACAGGACCAACACTGACTGGGCACCAACACAAAATATGGGCCATAGCAAGCTGATGGTCTTCTCACCATTACAGATTTCCAGAGGGGTACGCTCAAAGAAACGCTCAATCAGACAGTCCCTTAGTACAGATGAACCAGGCACACCCAGGGAGGCTGAAACACAGGGAACAAATTGGCTGGACACGAATGAACCTATGGATATGAAAAATGTTTCATCTCACAAAGGTACTATGAAGCTCTTTCATTATTAAAATGTAATGTAAATTTTCCTATCCTAAAATTAAACTGTGTTTCTGTATGATTTTCTCCCCGACTCTGACTAACATCCAGATGAGTTATTTATTAATTATTTACACTGGATGTGTTTTGGTTTCAGATGCTGAACCCATGGAACTGAAAAGTGTGGCTCCTCACAAAACTCTGTGCCAGGGCCCTAAACTGAGGGCCAGTGCTGCTGAAGCTGGATGAAGTACAAAAGAAGAATATAGAAGAAGGTATGATGCTTTTCCTCCCTTAAAATTAAAGCAAAATGTGGTACGGTTTGATTGGCTCTCCAGCAATAATATGGAGGGAACTGTATATTCCTGAATGTTTTGTGTTTTCCGATGCTGAACATGTCATTTCCACTTAAGATGAGCCTGAACCGGGGGTTGGATGTCCGACTGATCTCTCAGGACAGCATTTGCTTCACATGGAGGAATGCATAAAGTCAATGATGAATGAACTGCATAGTCTAAGGGGTAGGGTCATGGAATGTGATTTTTCAGAGGATGGCTACTTGACAACAAAATGTATCATTTTACAATATGATGATGTACATTTGTAGCTTGCGTCTCATTTTTGTAGAGTACAGGTGTGCTATGAAATTGTATTTTTTTAATCATATTCAGACTGTCAGCATAAGAAATCAAATGAATAAAGGCAAAATGTAAAAGATTGTGCTTTGCTGTCATTACTGACACAATAAGAATTATTTTTTTACTTAAATATTGCACCAATTGTAAACAAAATAAAGTGCAAAACCAGTGAGGTGGGACCTACAATCATATGCACATGTTAAGTGGATCCTTTTCATCAAACTCAGTTTTCTTCAAAATGTAGGGGTCAAATCCAACAATTTCCACTTTTTGTTCATGATGTTTTTTAGCTTCTATTGGCAGTTTTGTATAATATTCAGAGTACATTAGGCTAGCTACTCGGAATCTCTACCCTATCCCACCAAACGTAAACAAACCTCTACCAACTACCAAGATAGCGGAAAACTCCAGTTTAAATATTTGTGATGTATATATGCAACCCTCCTATAATATTCATTCCCTTGCAACTCGGACTTTAACTTTAATGTTCTGTTTTATATTAGTTTATCAACTCAAAGCTTACACGTAGTAATGTAGTTACAAATGTGCACGTTTTCCACTGATGCAAACACTTCATCAGGGCCAGGACTATCTCAGAATAAGAAAGCTGTTGACATTGCCGGACAAGCAACCTAAGTACTACACCTGTGGCAATCTCATAAAACAACTTCCTTGCAGTGGGTGAGGTGACTGGAAAGAAGGCGTTGCCTTTCAGCTTAAACGCCTGCATCACTGCATGATGGTGCTTGCAGGGAGCACGCCATCTGGGCAGGTGAATGTGCCCATAGACACATTCACCGGGTATGTGGCATCTGATGATGCACTGGGATCGGTATAGTTTGACTCATCTTCCTACAATATGAAAAAAGAGAAGAATGTTGACAGTAATATTATGAAAATTTTTTGTTGTGAACTCTACAATATGAGCCGATATGCATTGAGAATACACACCTTGACAATTCTGTCAGCACTCATGATGCCTTTAAATTTGGGCTGATGCTTCGTGGTCCTGTTGTTTGCCACATCCGTCAATCTCCTCACATAATATGCCTCCAGCCAGGTTGTGATGAAGTCTAGCAGTTGTGTGACATTGTAGGCCTTCAGCCTGTAAAAGATCTTGTCCTTCAGGACCCTCATTGCACTTCCCACAAAGTTGTTTGTGTTGTTACCTCATGTTGGAAGGTCCCGACTGTAGGCAGATAGCCCAAACCTCACGCCTCTCAAAAACTGAAGCCAGATGGTCTTTGTTGGTGTACTGTGGGGTCCTGGACTGCCTGATGGTATTACACCTCCAGATCCAGTGGTGACTTGGCGTAGCTGAGATGCTTGAAAATTTCAAGGAGATGCTGCCGATAATTTTTAGGCACCCCACGGTGAGCGTCCTATAGCCATCTCCACACCACTTAGAGCGCGTGGAAGACACAGAGGATGGGGTTGGTTGGTTTGACAGTAGACATCTCTTACTGCCTGTCGCAGAGCTTTACAGTCGTCAGTCATTACGATCTGTGGGCCAAGCTCTCCCCTTCAATAAAAGGCTTCCTCAAGAAGGATGGTCTTCAGCAACTTCAGTCCTGCCCGGATGTTGTTGTGTGACTCACAGGTTGTGATCACCACTCCCAGTGGCAGCCCACCTGCAGCTGAATGTGTCAGGAGGAGGAAAATCCTGTTGTTCATTCAGTCGCAGTTTCCTGATGAATCAATAAACATGATCTCTCCACTGTGCTTTTCGTGTTTGAGCACTCTTTTCATTACAGGACTGCAGACAGCAATGATGGTTTGACCGTTGTCTGTGCACATCTTTACACATATCTCACCTTGTTTGTTGTTGTAGGCATCGAGACGTTCCTGTAGGTTGCACAACATGCCATCCCCAGAAGATGCTCCATAAGCCCTCCCAAAAATGATGTAGCATAATCTGTAATGACAGTAAAAACACATGTTGGTACTCTTTTTGACACCCTTTTAAGTAAAACAAGACATCATTTTCGGGTTGAATTTTGCAGGTTGGGCTTCTTTACATTTCACTTTCTCTTTTTTTTTTAAAAAATGGGTTAATCTCCACTAGGATAACTTAGTGTAAATAACTAATGTCCATAGGATAACCGCTACTCGTATTAAGTATGAACTGACAGCTGGCAATGAAACAGAATTGTGTCAGGGGTATTTTAAAGGAAAAAGAACGGGGAAATTTGAATGCCATTGATAAACTTCAAGCACATGATACATTTTAGGATTGTATTTGGATAAGGAATATGTTAGAAGCAGTATTCATGAAACTAACCTGTAACAAAACTTCACATCAGGGCAGGTGGAGCAATCTGCGGAGGCGCACACAGAAGAATCACCCTGCTCCTCCTGCAGGTCGTATTTGAGTGTTCAGTGCTGAAGAGGGAGAGAATGGCCACTTTCAAATAATTTGGTAATTTCTCTACTGTATCTTTTGACACATCCCGGTGCTACAAGGCCTCAGCACAAGTCAAGTGGTGTTTATGCTGGTTTTTAATGGTCACATGGAACAAAAACCCCTCTTGATTGTGGCAATCACCAGATCTGCAAAAAATGGAACTGAAACATGGAGCATGCTACCTTGATTAAACAGTATGCAATCTCAAAATGAATGATATGGTATTTCTTATTACTATGTTTAACAGCTAACCTGGCCTTTCTGTTTTGACTGCAAGTATTTTTTTCAGCACTAGATAGAGCACAGCTGGACAGAATGTGTTCTTTTTTGTAGGTGACGAATGCTGTGTGTTGTGCTGGCATCTTAAGTAAACCTTAGAACATAGAAATGCTTCATTCAATGTTCTGACTATTCAAACAATCATAAAACAAAGAACATTCATTTATCATGAATGCTCTTACTCTGTACCTGTTGTGGCTAACAGAATCCTCAGTAGCAGTATAGGTTTTTGCCACCCTCCAGGCAATCTGTGATAACCTTTCAAAGACCTCCAGCCATCTCTGGACCTCCTCCCTAGTGCTTAATTGTAGTTTCAAGGAGTCCCTGAAATCCCCCCCCCCCAGTGGCTAGTGAAATCACACATTGTGTTCATACCTTTCAGAGAAAAGTTGCTGTTTAAACAGATTAAATATTATTTTAGTATATCAACGTTATTTCAAAATTTAACCCTAACTGTCCTAACACAAATTCACAATGAACTATTTATAAAAACCGTCTATTTTACTAGCTTTGAATAGCTGTCTATTTTAGTAGAACAAAGTAGGGTGTATACATTGGCAATTCAGTCCTATGAGTCAAGTACCATGTACCTGAGAGAAATGTGCTTTATTTTCCTTATAAAATAATACCTCAACACAAAAATGGCTAATGCATGGTCAGACTGTAACTATAATTATAATAACTTGTGTTTAACAGTAAGATACTCTTAGCCATCTAACCTCAAGATGCTCCAGTATCTCCAAATCATCTTGTTACTCGCAAATATGACACCACTTAATTGGCATAGCTTCCTTCTCTCTGCACATGGCTGTGTAATGGGGAGTGGGGGTGCACATTTTTGCGATTAGATTTGTTCTCTTGTACCGTGGTGAGGCGATTTATAGATTGTCGTGACAATTCTGGTCTGCCGAACACACAACCCCCCAACCAAAAAAAAAAGAAAATCTCCCATAATTCAACGAAGTCGAGCTGGCCTTCCTATCGGGGAAATAGACTCGCCTGTCATAAAATGGCCGACGTGCGGAGGGAAGATGTCGTCAACCACCTGTTGCAGCTAGGAAAGCGCTATAAAAATGCAACCTGATTGATTGACTGATCATATTAAGATCATCTTTATGAAACCGATTAAAACGAGGCTGTCAAACTAACCTACGAGAGTAGGACCGGAAGAAAGGCATTGTGGGAAAAAGACACTATCTTTAAAATTAATTTCGGTAATTCAATAAACAATCCGAAATGGACGAACGATATACGGAAATTTCTACTTCCCATGAAACCACCATAATATACGAACCTTTCATCATAAGACCGGTTAAAATTAAAGAAATATTAGACTCAGGAAAACTGACCCCTGAGAACCAGATGAGAAGAAACGTTACTTTCTGTAAGACCAACAGCTCGACGTCGGGAAGCCCCGACCTCCTTACATAAATCGAAGGCCGGGCCCGTAACTTTCAATAACCATAAAACAAATTAAACACGAAATAAGACACGGCGAAACCAAATACATGTAAGACCCGTTTAAATAGCTACTGAGCGCTATAACTCGCTAATAACACAATAGGCATTTCACTCACTTTGCACAATGGCGGCAATCACTGGCGGTTTAGCGCCGGTGGGGCGGGGCTGTCCTGCTCATTACTGATTGGCTGTCTCTGGTGCGTGTCTCCAGGCAGATGTGGAGTTTGGGCGCGCTTGTTTTTCGGAAAGATTTCTGTAACTAAACGTTATCCCTCTCGTGGCAGCGAAACCCAGAGCTGTTTTGTATGTGTCTTAAACACACTGGACTATCACTTCCTTTTAGCTTTGTATTTCGAAGGCAGCTTCTTCAGTTCCAGCAAGCGCCTTCTCTTTAACTCCTGTCTGCCGCGGAAGGATGCGCTGAATTGTGTCTGGTTCCACCACTCATCCACTCTGGCTCCTGGAGGACATGTTGGCAGCCCATATCACTTGCACACCTAAAGACAACATGTTTGAAATTATAGTTAGTGTAAAAGCAAAAATCTTCTCGTTGCAATTCAGCCAAGTAGGCCTACCCGATCAAAGCCAGATTCAATCACAAGTTTATTAAATACAGTAAAATTATCTTTAAAATAATTTCTATGTTCAGCTTAATTACTCTTACTTGTATGTTTCATGCAGAAAGTCAGCTGTTTCTGACAGCTGCACAGCTGGAAACATTTTTGGCAGCTTTTGCGAGAAAGCCATGATGTGATGATTTCCTCTTGCTTCTGGATCCAAACATGTTAGTACCCTTAAGCAGGGGTTAAAGTGGGATTTGGTAAGTGGGGGATCTCTGTATTAGAGAGGTGGGAAAAAGTGCGGGAGTGATAGCATTGTTAGCTAATAATAGCTACCGGTAGCTAACGTTTGCTAGCTAGTTAGTTATTTGAATGAAAATATTGCATGGCCAGAGCTAAGGTTGGACAAACATAACTAGCTAGCTACCGGTAACGTTACCGGACGCTACCGATAGTTAGCTTGCCTAGCCGCATTCAAACAACTAGCCAGCAACGTCAGCAACTAGCTAGCAACGTTACCGGGTGGAAGATAGCTAGTTAGCTAGCTAGCTACGTTACGTTCGCTAACGCTAGTTGCTTGAATGAAAACCACAGCAGAGCTAGACAAAACTATTGGAAACACTATTGGAAATACACTGAAGATACTCACTCTTTATGCCCCCCAGTCCAGGATAATAGTGCAGGTAGCAGGTTGACGCTCTCTCGAGTCTTGTCTGCCTGGTGCGGTGAACTGACCCTGACCCGTGAGTGTGAAGCCAGTCTGCTTTGATGTCAAGTCTGGTGAAGCCAGACAGCAGGCAGGTGCGGGTCACGTGAGGACGCGATATCATTGAAACTTTTAGAAAAAGTAAAGTAGTATAAAAATAGAAGAACGACTTTATTTGCGATTTATTTTGTAATGCTTGTGAATTGGCTGCATCATGTTTTTTGTTTTAAATTTTACTGTGACAAAAAGGTTGATATTACTCCTGTCTACAGAGTGCCGGATCTCAGCTCCGGTTGACTTGGGGGAGGAGGAGGGGAAGTGCCGGTGTCTGGATCCGGGGAGCTCCGGCCCACTTTAATCACTGCCCTTAAGGTGTCGCTGTCCAGAGGCAGCTTGGTTTGCAGAGAAGAGGGACAATTTGCATATGCCTTGAAGACCTTGGTCATCAAGTCAGTCACTAGCGGGTGCTTCCTTCCAAGCTGCATGATGATAGACTTAGCCGCACACCCAAGAAATGGCTCTTCAGGTGCAGCCTCTGAGCTTGTAAGGTATAGAGTCTTCAGCTTTGGCCCAGACAGGTTTCTTTGTTTGTTGTCAATTAGGACACTTGGCTTTATGTAGCAGGAGAGAAACTCTCTGAAAGGTGTCTCCTGTGAATGGTGGAGCTTGTGTACCTGGGGATCCTTGGTCTGAAACAGTAAGACATACTGCTTGAGCATGGACATCACTGCTGTGTAGTAGTGCAGTTCAAGCAGGGTCCTCTTCTCTTGAAACAGAACCTGTAAAACAAGTAATCAACACATGAAGTAGGCATATGTTTGGCATAATATTCATCAACCACTTTTTCATCATGTCATGTATGACTACACAATAGTTTTAGGACAAGATATTGAAACTAAATCTATGTGCAGCAGAGCAATAGGTGAAACACCATCTAGACTGCTATCTACTCTAATTGGCTAGACCTGGTACCCACCATTTTCAGTAATTTCCTGGATTTTTCAGTAACAGCCTTTGTATATGTTGAGTTATTATTTAAGACCTATCTGCCTTGTGCAAAATTTATTTCCAAAGCCTAAAAGGCAAACATAAATCTCATTTATTTATATTTGTAAAAGTTCGATGTCCACAAATAAATGGTCCATAAGCTGTGTGTATTATTACACTAGTATTAGTAGGCTTATACTATAACAGTGACATATAATGACCAAAAAAGGACTAAATTAAATCATCAATTGCAATTATTTGTATGACAGTTAATCACATGAAATGTAAAATGTTGTGATTATGACAGCCCATACACACTCCACAATCATGTTCATTTCAAATTGAGCTCCACCTGATATTATTTCCAGAATGTGATAGGTATTGTTATCTTTGCAATAACTTACCTTGGTACAGATACGAGTCTTCATCCTCTTGCCTTCTTTCCTCTGTGAAGTCCTTGGACATCCTCTCAGCTCCTGCCAGAGCTCTTGAATTTGATTCTTGCCAGGCTGGGGAACTTCCTTCTTTTGAAGAATGGCACCTCCGACATCTCTGTAGATGGTCTTGTCTTCAGTCTTCTAGAATGACAAATAAAACAGGACAAAAACATCCCACATTCGGATTGTGTCAACACTGACATCATATGCCGACAGCCATCTGTGGGGTACATAGCACTCTGGTCTAGAGAATTTCATTCCGATGATGCCACATATTTCCCTCAAGCACTCCTTCATGTTGACAGACCACTTATGGTCGGTGTGAATATCTGGCAATAGTCCTTCAACCCAACGCTCAAAGGGGGCACACAACACCTTGCTGGCATTTTGGATATGATGACATGCATCACCGTCGATGTCAAGGAGTTGAGGGGCTCGGAGATCACTAATTCTTTTTTCCAGGCCAGTTTTGGAACCCCTCATAACAGCGCAGGACTCCATTAGAATGGACGCGAGGTTTTTCCAGGGCAGTTCTATTCTCCTGAAGAGGTCATCCAGGCATTGAAAAGAGTCAGTGAATTGACCGTTGTTGGCTCAATGGCAGCCAGGTGTTTGACAGCCATTGTCTTCACACCCTCTGACCAATAGCTCACTAGAAGACAAAGGACCCTTGCATGGGTTTTGCTGGTTGCTTCATCAATGTTCAAAGAAAATGGTGTTTCTATGATCTCTTCCAGGATCCCATCAAGCACCGTCTTTTTCAACCCATAGGTCAGTTTGTATGATGCTGACGTTCTGTCCATTGACAGATCTCCAAGCTTTGGGGTCTTTTGCGCGCTGCTTTGCCAAATCAGTCAGAGCTGGAGTGACCGATAGTGGCACTGTGTGCTCTGCTATGAAAGCAAGTACAAGTGCCTGGGGAGATGACCAAAAATAGGTTTAGAATAACACAACCATTTTAATAAAGTTAGGGGAGAACAGGGTGAATAGAGCCAGTGGTTAAACTGAGCCACCCATTGTTTCAATGAATCGCAAAACATTATCATTATTTGATTGAAAGTTGTATTTTTCTGGCCATGACAATTTTACTTTTAGAGCAGAAACCGGAAAAGCGGCCTGCAGCGGATGTGGTTAGTGGACCAATCACAACCAATGCTCCTGTGCTCGTGCTACGTCGCCTCGACGTGCGTCTAGGATTTCGGGGAGGCACACGTCAGGCCCTTGCGGTGGACGTAAGTGGACGTAAGGGGGGGCCGCAAGGACGTAATGGGTGAACGCTCGGGTATAAATTGCCACGACGTAATAGTATAAATCCCGCATTACTGTGTTGTAAGCTAGCGTCTGAACTCTCATGAGTAAATGATATGATTGAAAGTAAAGTTCCGAGTCACTATGCGTTCATGAATACGGATTATCGAGTGATACTAATTCCAGATCTGGTAATGTTTATTTTATAAAGAGTAATTGAGTATTGACCTGCTATGCAGGTTGGTTTTTTGTTTATGCGAGAAATTTAGACGATCCAGCGGACCGCTAGCCATTGGACAGACGAGTGCGCAGCCGCGGAACAGAGGGCGGAAGTGCAGCATCTCACCGCCAACACGGACTGTTCCAACTCCACGCTGTCTCCATTTCACCACACTTTAAAAGCATACCACCCGGGTAGATGGACTTTGAGTTTTATTTTGGGTTTATTTTATCAGAGCTCTGAATAGGTACTTTTCTTTTATATTTTTGGGCTACACACGCATTTTGATTTACTACACTGAAAATACCATTGCAAATGGTTAACGTTGATTTATACAACTGAAAATACCTTTACAAATGGTTCATTTTGATTTACACAACTGAAAAGACATTGAAAAAGAAAGTGAGAAATCACAAACAGTGTGTTGAATAGTTCATGTTTAATAAATGCCGGCTATTGTTCTGAGTTAAACTAAAAGAAGTGTTATTGATTTTCATTGAGTCACTCCTCCTCGAAAAGGTCCTTAGATCGGAGCATTTGGATATTGTAAACATATCTAGTCAGGTGCCCTGCCTTACATAGACTTACAGTGCATCCGGAAGGTATTCACACCCCTTCACTTTCCCCACATTTTGTTGTTACAGCCTTATTCCAAAATGGATTAAATTCATTTTTTCCCATCAATCTACACACAATACCCCATAATGACAAAGTGAAAAAGGTTTTGTAGAAATTTGTGCAAATTTATCAAAAATAAAAAACTGAAATATTGCATGTACATATAAGTATTCACACCCTTTGCTATGACACTCAAAATTGAATTCAGGTTCATCCTGTTTCCACTGATCATCCTTGAGATGTTTCTACATCTTGATTGGAGTCCACTTGTAGTAAATTCAATTGATTGGACATGATTTGGAAAGGCACAAACCTGTCAATATAAGGTCCCACTGTTGACAGTGCATGTCAGAGCAGAAACCAAGCCATGAAGTCAAAGGAATTGTCTGTGGACCTCCGAGACAGGATTGTATCGAGGCACAGATCTGGGGAAGGGTACAAAAAATTTTCTACAGCTTTGAAGGTCCCGAAGAGCACAGTGGTCTCCACCATTCGTAAATGGAAGAAGTTTGGATCCACCAGGACTCTTCCTAGAGCTGGCCACCCAACCAAACTGAGCAATCGGGGGAGAAGGGCCTTGGTCAGGGAGGTGACCAAGAATCCGATGGTCACTCTGACAGAGCTCCAGCGTTCCTCTGTGGAGATGGGAGAACCTTCCAGAAGGACAACCATCTCTGCAGCACTCCACCAATCAGGCCTTTATAGTAGAGTGGCCGGATGGAAGCCTCTGCTAAGTAAAAGGCACATGTCAGCCCGCTTGGAGTTTGCCAGAAAGCCCCTAAAGGACTCTCAGACCATGAGAAACAAGATTCTCTGGTCTGATGAAACCAAGATTGAACTCTTTGGCCTGAATGCCAAACGTCACGTCTGGAGGAAACCAAGCACCTCTCATCACCTCGCTAATACCATCCCTACAGTGCAGCATGGTGGTGGCAGCATCATGCTGTGGGGATGTTTTTCAGCGGCAGGAACTGGGAGACTAGTCAGAATCAAGGGAAAGATGAATGGAGCAAAGTACAGAGAGATCCTTGATGAAAACCCGCTCCAGAGCGCTCAGGACCTCAGACTGGGGCGAAGGTTTACCTTTCAACACGACAACGACCCTAAGCACACAGCCAAGACAACGAAGGAGTGGCTTCGGGACAAGTCTATGAATGTCCTTGAGTGGCCCAGCCAGAGCCCGGACTTGAACCCCATTGAACATCTCTGGAAAGACCTGAAAATAGCTGTGCAGCGACGCTCCCCATCTAACTTTACAGAGCTCGAGAGGATCTGCAGAGAAGAATGGGAGAAATAGCCCAAATATAGGTGTGCCAAGCTGGTAGCTTCATACCCAAGAAGACTTGAGGCTGTAATCGCTGCCAAGGTTGCCTCAACCGAGTAAAGGGTGTGAATACTTATGTACATGCAATATTTCAGTTTTTTATTTTGAATAAATTTGCAAAAATTTCTACAAAACATTTTTCGCTTCGTCATTATGGGGTATTGTGTGTAGATTGATGAGAAAAAAGGAATTTAATCCATTTTAGAGTAAGGCTGTAACATAACAAAATGTGGTGAAAGTGAAGGGGTGTGAATACTTTCCGGATGCACTGTATCTCACTCTGTGCATGACACAGTGGCATGTAGAGTTCCACTCACAGGAATAGGATTGCCTCCGTAACTCACAAGTTTCAGTGTCGGTTTACTCAGTCAGGTGTTTGGGAAAAGTTGCATTAACATTGCATTGGGAAGGATTGAAACGGCAGAGCCCGTTTCCAGCATACGTTCCAAATTTTTGTGTTGTCTGGCCCTCAACAGCCATCTGTACTGTGCACATTATTGTATTCCCAATGCGAGCTACAGTATCTACATTTAATATAGTCACTTCAGGCACAGTGCTCTCTACTTGTTCCACATCATCTGTAATTTCACTTACTCTCTTTGGCCCCCTACACACCTTTGCAAAATGTCCCTGTTTCCCGCAGTTATTACAGCGGGCCGTCCTGGCGGGGCAAGATGGGTAGGAAGCTTTATGGTCGCGTGCTCCACATCTGAAGCATGTTAGCCCTTGTCTCTTGGCATTGTCTCTCGTGGACGCTGGCGGTCCCCTGGTTGTGTCCACCGGCTGAACACCCACAGCTGCTGCGGGCGGCGCTGCAGCCGCAGTTCCCCAGTCCATGATTTTAGCATTAGATGTGACGGATTCAATTAGTCCAGCAATAGTCACAGACTTTTCCAGAGTTAGGGGCCCCTCCAGCAGCAAACGCTCTCTTATCCGATTGGAGTTTGTCTTTTCCACCAACTGGTCCCGTAGCACGTCATCCTCAAACGTTTTAAAGTCGCAAGTAGCAGCGAGTTCTCTCAGCGCGGACACGTACTGTGCCACTGACTCTCCGTGATACTGACTCCGTTGTCTAAACTTGTATCTTTCAGCCATCACGTTAACAGCAGGAACGAAAAACTTCGTCAGTGCAGCTACCATTGCATCAGAAGATTCATCTTCGCAAGTCAGTGTGTAAAATAATTTCTGTCCCTCAGCACCGAGGCTATGGATGAGAAGCGCGCGCATTCTAGCTTCCGACATTTTCTCCTCCGAAGCTAGTAGATCATTTTCAAAAGCACGTAGCCAGCTTGAAAAGCTTGTCGAAGGCTCACCCAGAGACAAGAGGAAAGGTGGCATTGGGTTCACATCCCATTCTCGTCGCCAATATGTTGTGTTGCTAAGGGACCACTCGAAGACACATGTCTGTTAGCATATGCTTCTTTACTTCAACAACCCACATCACACTCCTTCTCCCCTCTTACAGTCACTTACATCCTACTTGTCCTCTAGCTCCCCCTACTGTCCTCCAACTGCATCAACTCAAAACATCACACTACGTCGCACAGGTGAGACAGGTTCAAAGACGGGCGTTATTACGGTCTTATGACCGAAGATAACCTGGGACAAAAGTCTGACAAGCGTCAGAAATGTAGGATGACCATCTATATATCTATATGTTTATCTATAGCTCTATATATGTATGTATAAGGTTGAATATATATATTTGTTGAATCACATTAGCAGCTGATGAGTGCGAGACGCACAAAAGAGGCATGTACTGCTATGCCTATATATATATATAATACATGTAAAATCTAGTTAGTCAAGTAAATTCTCTGAGACAGTAGAAGCCTGTTTCATGCCATAAACAACACACAAACACACAAACTCCGCACAAACTAGCTAACATTAGCCACTAACTACCGCGACCTAGGCGCTGCTGCTGATTGGCTGAACAATCGGTCACGTAGGCTGTATGCAGCGAAGGCCCTATGACGCTGGCAAGTATAAAAGAATACGCGCACCCGCTACACATCAAAATCTGATTAGTTGAGTAATCTATCAATCCAGTATTAACACCTAGCTTATTTAGACAGCGGAGACCTTCACTCGAGATGCCGAAGGCGCTGGCAGGAGTCTTCTCACACGGTTACAACAGAAGGAAAAAGCTGATTGGATGATTTTATTGGCTGAGAGACTGCAAGAAGAGCCTCCCGAATTCGTATGTGTAGTCGAAATCGAAATGTAATGCGATAGTAACAGATTGATTAAAAGATTGTATTATATTTATGAAAGTGTTTTCCTTTTTCTATGGAGTCTTAGGCCTTCACCGAAGGCCTAGAAGGTCCTGAGAGTTCGCCGCAGATAACAAGATATAGTGAAATGTACACTCAAAATAAAATGACACTTATATCAGCATAAGAGAGCTGCTAAGTTGGTTGAAATATTCACAAGATAAATATATGCAGTATCACACAACTACAATTTCGGGGGGGAAAATTAAGGGTTCGGTTTCTTAAAACACTACGGAGTACCACATTGTAACTGGTGTTGTGAAGTATCTGGCGATCTGCTGGCGAAGAAGCTGCCCCCCCCCCCCGGATATCGGCTGTCCGCTGATTAAGAAGAGGGTTGACGGCACCAATGTAACCTCTATATTCTGGTCACAACTCCAAAGCAGAAACCACATCCACGCAGATACGTCGGGTTCAGGCGACAAATGTCCCGTTTATTATTGCCTGGCAATAAATCAAAATAACAGTTGGTCAAGATGAATGAGTAAACTCGCTATTAGCCGATTGGCTAACGGGTTGGACCCTTTAGTCGACTGGTTAATGTCGTCGCTTGTGGTGCGTGAGACCCGGGTTCGCGTCTCGGCTGCGGCTTGGATATATGTGTTAGTTTGGGTATGTGTGTTCTTGTAGTTTTTGAATGTGTTTTTGTCTTTGTGTTGTACTGCTATGGGCTGGGGGAAATGATGTTTCGTTTCATTTCATGTACGCAAGTGCATGAAATGAAACGACAAATAAAAGTGTTCCTGTTTCAGTAGGGGGAGTACTAGGTGGTCCCTATCTCCTCTCCAGGTATGGGTGGCCACTGCTTCATAGAGGCAAAGGACATCCTGCAAAGCCTGGTAGAAGGAACTAGGAAGAGAGGGAAACCGAGAAAAACTTGGGTAAACAACATCAGAGAATGGCTACAGAGCAGTGCAGTGGAGGCGGGGAGAGCTGCGATGGACAGATGGATAGATGGATAGGGAACAGTGGAAGAGACTTGTTGAGGCATCAGCTGTGCTCCTACGACCTCCGTATGTTATGGAACTGATGATGATGATGATGAGTCTTGATTTCTCGTTCATTACAAAAAGCAGAAGATTCCACTGCTTTCATAGTTTTCTTGTTAACATCATTAACACTAGTCTTGTTAGTTTAACATCATTAACATTAGTTTTACTAGTTTAACATCATTAACACTAGTCTTACTAGTTTAACACCATTAACACTAGTCTTGTTAGTTTAACATCATTAACACC
The DNA here is from genome assembly GCF_029633865.1 of Lampris incognitus. Lineage (NCBI taxonomy): Eukaryota > Metazoa > Chordata > Actinopteri > Lampriformes > Lampridae > Lampris > Lampris incognitus. The sequence continues at coordinate 40,127,432 of NC_079229.1, read as the reverse complement.
AGTCTTACTAGTTTAACAACATTAACACTAGTCTTGTTAGATTAACATCATTAACACCAGTCTTGTTAGTTTAACATCATTAACACCAGTCTTACTAGTTTAACAACATTAACACTAGTCTTGTTAGTTTAACATCATTACTACCAGTCTTGTTAGTTTAACATCATTAACACTAGTCTTGTTAGTTTAACATCATTAACAATAGTCTTGTTAATTAAGATAGTTAACACTGGTCTTACCAGTTTAACATCATTATCACTAGTCTTACTAGTTTAAGATCATTAACAATAGTCTCGTTAGTTTAACATCATTAACACTAGTCTTACTAGTTTAACAACATTAACACTAGTCTTGTTAGTTTAACATCATTAACACTAGTCTTGTTAGTTTAACATCATTAAAACTAGTCTTGTTAGTTTAAGATCTTTAACAATAGTCTTGGTAATTAACGTAGTTAACACTGGTCTTACCAGTTTAATATCATTAACATTACTCTTACTAGTTTAACATCATTACTACCAGTCTTGTTAGTTTAACATCATTAACACTAGTCTTGTTAGTTTAACATCATTAACAATAGTCTTGTTAATTAACATAGTTAACACTGGTCTTACCAGTTTAACATCATTATCACTAGTCTTACTAGTTTAAGATCATTAACAATAGTCTCATTAGTTTAACATCATTAACACTAGTCTTACTAGTTTAACAACATTAACACTAGTCTTGTTAGTTTAACATCATTACTACCAGTCTTGTTAGTTAACATCATTAACACTAGTCTTGTTAGTTTAACATCATTAACAATAGTCTTGTTAATTAACATAGTTAACACTGGTCTTACCAGTTTAACATCATTATCACTCGTCTTACTAGTTTAAGATCATTAACAATAGTCTCGTTAGTTTAACATCATTAACACTAGTCTTACTAGTTTAACAACATTAACACTAGTCTTGTTAGTTTAACATCTTTAACACTAGTCTTGTTAGTTTAACATCGTTAACAATAGTCTTGTTAATTAATATAGTTAACACTAGTCTTGTTAGTTTAACATCATTAACACTAGTCTTGTTAGTTTAACATCTTTAACACTAGTCTTGTTAGTTTAACATCATTAACAATAGTCTTGTTAATTAACATAGTTAACACTAGTCTTACTAGTTTAACATCACTAACACTAGTCTTGTTAACTAACATCATTAACACTAGTCTTGTTAGTTTAACATCATTAACAATAGTCTTGTTAATTAACATAGTTAACAATGGTCTTACCAGTTTAACATCATTAACACTAGTCTTGTTAGTTTAACATCATTAACACTAGTCTTGTTAATTAACATCATTAACACTAGTCTTGTTAGTTTAACATCATTAACAATAGTCTTGTTAATTAACATAGTTAACAATGGTCTTACCAGTTTAACATCATTAACACTAGTCTTGTTAGTTTAACATCATTAACACTAGTCTTGTTAATTAACATCATTAACACTGGTCTTACCAGTTTAACATCATTAACACTAGTCTTGTTAGTTTAACATCATTAACACTAGTCTTGTTAGTTTAACATCATTAACAATAGTCTTGTTAATTAACGTAGTTAACACTGGTCTTACCAGTTTAATATCATTAACATTACTCTTACTAGTTTAACATCATTAACCTAGCCTTGTTAATTAACATCTTTAACAGTAGTCTTGTTAATTAACATAGTTAACACTGGTCTTACCAGTTTAACATCATTAACACTAGTCTTGTTAGTTTAACATCATTAACACTAGTCTTGTTAGTTTAACATAATTAACACTAGTCTTGTTAATTAAGATCATTAACACTAGTCTTGTTAATTAACATCATTAACACTGGTCTTGCTAGTTTAACATCATTTACACCAGTCTCGTTAACTTCGAGCGAGGTAGGGAACATACAAGCCTGAGAGGAAACAAGCAGATGTACTTAATCAGAAAGAAAGAGAGAAAGAAAGAAATGGAGGACGGAGAACTGCAAACAGGCCCAAAAAGAAAATGAGAGAGGTAGCGGGGTGGGGGTGGGGGTGGAGCTAGAGAGGATCGGCAGTAAGAGGGTATAAGTCAGTGTGTCCTCTAATTGATGACTAATGACTTGTTTGTTTTGGGACCAACACTTTTGATGCTGCTCTAATATTTACACAACACACACGCGCGCGCGCGCGCGCGCACACACACACACACACACACACACACACACACACACACACACACACACACACACACACACAGGACGGAGGCCGCCGTCGATGTATGCGTGATGTCCTGATAACGGGCCGTTGGTGTTTAACAGCGTTTCGTTTTGCTGACAGACAGTCAGTTGATTCTGCTGACAGACTGTCAGTCAAATCGACTCACGTTCCCAGCAGTTCTCACATCACCTCCAGCCCTTCATCATGCAGGCCTCAGACACGCAGCTACAACAACACGGATCCACTTCATAAATCGACTTCAAGGGCTCGCCTTAGAACGGGGACGCACAGTGTTCACTGCTGGTCCGCCTCCACCCACCAGCCTGGTCCCCCACAATACCTTGAAGTATGTCCAGCCTACAAGACGCTGAAGTATGGCATCAAAGGTCCACATGTGTCGTTGTTGTGACAGCAGCCTGAATTTAAGTCAGATGTAACAAGAAGGCAGTAGACAGAAGTGAGCAGACAGGTGAGGTGGAGGGTGAGGTGGAGGATGGGAGGAAGGCTACATGCTCCTCGGCACTTTTTCTAAAGAATGTAGTATGTTCTTTGCACCATCGGGGTTGTATACAGGTTTTGGTTTCGGAATGACCGTTACACTCAGCGTTTCCACAGTGAACCAGAGAAAGACAGGTGATGGGTTGTACACCAGCCAGTAACGTGAAATAATCCTACTGACACTGACAAGAACTGCAATCTAAATATGCATTTTCAGAGTGCCTGACACACCGTTAGCCAGTCAGAATGCAGACTTCTTTCACAGTAGCCATTAAGAAGCAGTGGAACAACGCGCGCTCCAGCACCCCGAGACGAGCTCCAGCACCCCGAGACGAGCTCCAGCAGCCCGACAGTGAGCTGACGAGCTCCAGCACCCCGACAGTGAGTTGACGAGATCCAGCACCCCGAGACGAGCTCCAGCACCCCGACAGTGAGCTGACGAGCGAGCACAATTTTTATTCAATCCCATCAAAGGACAAACACACTTCCGTCCGCCGGACAGACAGCTGAACAGCCGGACATGTGGCCTGTGGGCTGCACAACAGCCAGTAGGCAAGACTTGGTCTTCTGTAGCCTACATGGCCCGCCGCCCCTGACACTTAATAATAATAATAATAATAATAATAATAATAATAATATACCGGAATATGGTGGCTTGCTCCCTCCATGTTGGGGATGAGTTGTTGCCTCAAGTGAAGGAGTTCAAGTATCTCGGGGTCTTGTTCATGAGTGAGGGTAGGATGGAGCGGGAGATTGACAGGTGGATTGGTGCAGCATCAGCGGTAATGCGGACGTTGTACTGGCTGGACCGTTGTGGTGAAGAAGGAGCTGAGCCGGAAGGCAAAGCTCTCAATTTACCAGTCAGCCTTCGTTCCAACCCTCATCTATGGTCATGAGCTTTGGCTAGTGACTGAAAGGGTGAGATCATGGATACAAGCAGCTGAAATTAGTTTCCTCCGTAGGGTGTCTGGGCTCAGCCTTAGAGATAGGGTGAGGAGGTCAGACATCCGGAGGGAGCTCGGAGTAGAGCCGCTGCTCCTTCGCATTGAGCCAGTTGAGATGGTTCGGGCATCTGATTAGGATGCCTCCTGGGCGCCTTCCTCTGGAGGTTTACCAGGCACGGCCAACTGGGAGGACACCCCGGGGTAGACCCAGAACTCACTGGAGGGACTACATGTCCAATCTGGCCTGGGAACACCTTGGGATCCCCCAGGAGGACGTTATGGGGAGAGGGACGTCGTACCTTGCTGCCACCGCGACCCGACCCCGGAGAAGCGGCTGATGATGGATGAATGAATGAATAATAATAATAATCCATCCATCCATTATCTGAACCGTTTATCCTGCTCTCAGGGTCGCGGGGATGCTGGAGCCTATCCCAGCAGTCATTGGGCAGCAGACGGGGAGACACCTTGGACAGGCCGCCAGACCATCACGCCCCGCCCCCCCCCCCCCCACACACACACACACACACACACACACACAGACACACACACTCAATGACACCTAGGGAAAATGTAGTACGGTGATTCACCTGACCTACATGTCTTTGGACTGTGGGAGGAAACCGGAGCACCCGGAGGAAACCCACGCAGACACGGGGAGAACATGCAAACTCCACACAGAGGACGACCCGGGACGACACACCAAGGTTGGACTACCCAGGGGCTCGAACCCAGGACCTTGTTGCTGTGAGGCGACCACGCTAACCACTCTGCCACCGTGCCGGCCGCAATAATAATAATAATAATAATAATAATAATAATAATAATAAAGCCCCGAGGCTCTAAAGCACCGGGTTGGCATCCGGCGGGGGTTATCCTGCCTCATGGGCAGGAGAGCTCTTTAACTTTGGTCGGTAACTCTCCTAGAGCTGGTATCTCGAAAAAATACTGGTGGTTGTGCAACCTAAAATTCACTCAAACTTTTATTATGGAAACTCGTATTACCAGATATTCATACCGCATCGGTTGTCACGCGGGTTACCAAGGACCGCGATCTTCAGTGAGGAAGCAGACTGAGATCGAAAAGTGTGCTACTGGAACAAACTATACCCAAAATGCACCTGAGGATCACCACACCGAGTACATTCCTCAAAGAGGCCCTCATGATGCACCATCACAAAATCCCACTAAAGCCAGTCGACAGAAATGGTCTAGGGAAGAGTACAATGAAGTCATGGTAGCTTTCTACACTGCTTCCTCCAACCCAAAAACATCTGTAATTCAAAGCACCAATAACATCTGGCGTGCCAATAACACCACAAACAGTCTGTTCCTAAGAAAGGCACTAGCCATCAAATAGACTTCTACCTCATTCTATCCCTAGGCTCAAGGAACGGGCCCGGTTATTATGCTGTATTATGGCATGAAATTAAAAGACATTTGTATAATAATAATAATTAATAATAATGATGATAATAATAATAATAATAATAACAAACGTGATGTAGAGCGCTGTACTCAGGTTGGGGCCCCTGGGCGACACAACACAGTTGACGCAACAGAAGTTTTCATTAAACAACAGATGGAGATCCAAGGTCGCACTCCACTTGGCCTCCTTATGTTGGTATTATTATTGTTGCTATTATTATTACTGTTACTATTACTATTATTGTTGCTATTATTATTATTGTTACTATTACTATTATTGTTACCATTATTATTTCAGAAATACAAACGCTCTCTAGTAGAAAAACGAGACACATTCAATTTCTCCTCCTCCTCTCTTACTCCTCCCTCCTCTCACCTGTCCGCTTTTACCTGACATCACGGAAATGCACGCGCATACCGGGGAGCGGGTGTGCCGAGCAGAGGACACGTGTCGTTAACTAACACCGTTAAAGCTGAAACCGCGAGCTGAAGGTACTGGAGACTGGATTCTGGTGAGAATCAGGGACACGTTCATCTCATCTCTGCTCTAACAGAGGACACTGAACGGACCAGAACCGACTTCTTACCAGTTCTGAAGTTGGACTGTTTCAGTGGAGGGGCCAATAGTGGGGATCTGGTCCACAGCAGAACGGTTCTACTGCTTCTGTTTAGCCGGACTTTGTTCTAGCTGTTTCTTGTGCACGCTGAAGCGTTTCCTCTGTAAAGTCCACTGAACGGCACTTGCGCCAGTCGGCTGAAGAAGTTGCAGGAATTAAAACGGAATCAGTCACGATGTGTCCGGGTGTCTCGGCGCGCGCGCTGAAATAAACGAGCGGACGGAATCAGACGCGTCATGTCCAAACCGGAGCAGCACGAGGACGCGGACTGTGTGTGTTCCGTCGGGATGAAATTAACCTGGGATATTAACGACCCCAAACTACCACAGGTAAGATGTGATGAATGTACCTTTCCTTTCTACTGACCCGAACCCTAACCGACACAGAGAATCACCGACTCACTTCTGTCATCATTCAATTAGCAGCTCGTGACAGGCTGGTGTTTCTAATTGGTCTGTAGCGTGCACGACAGACGCGGTGGAAAAAACAAAACCATGAAAGCTGCAGACGGAGAATCACATCAGTCTGATCTAGTCTGATGTAGGCTGGTGTTGTTGGCCTTTAGTTGTGTTTGATATTAAAGTATCTCGGTTAGAAATACCATGCAGAATCCTGTCACATTGGTTTTAATCGTCTCATAAGATCTGTTCCTTTCTTCACGTCTTCATGAAGACTCGTTCTAGTTCACATGTTGATTACAGAAAGTCTTCGTGTCTTTACGAAGACTCGAGTTCACATGTTGATTACAGAAAGTCTTCATGTCTTCACGAAAACTCGTTCTAGTTCACATGTTGATTACAGAACGAGTCTTCATGTCTTCACGAAGACTCGTTCTAGTTCACATGTTGATTACAGAAAGATTCTTCGTGTCTTTACGAAGACTCGAGTTCACATGTTGATTACAGAAAGTCTTCATGTCTTCACGAAGACCTAGTTGACATGTTGATTACAGAACGAGTCTTCATGTCTTCACGAAAACTCGTTCTAGTTGACATGTTGATTACAGAACGAGTCTTCATGTCTTCACGAAGACTAGTTCACATGTTGATTACAGAACGAGTCTTCATGTCTTCACGAAGACTCTAGTTCACATGTTGATTACAGACATCACATCACATCTCATTCAACTCTTTTACGTCACGGAAAATTGGGTTTCAAAAACGGAAAATGTGTTTGGATTCTTTTTTCTCTCTTCGCTTAACTGTCACATTTTCACTTCGGAGCCGCGCGCTGGTTACACTGTTCCTCACAGCAAGAGGGTCCTCCAGGTTCCCTTCTGTGTGGAGTTTGCATGTTCTCCCCGTGTCTGCGTGGGTTTCCTTCCACCATCAAAAAGACCTGCATATTAGGGTTAATACTCCTGCCTGTGCCCCTGAGCAAGGCAATGGACAGAAGAACTAGAGTTGGTCCCCGGGTGCTGCAGCTGCTCACTACTCTTGTACAATAGGATGGTTACATGCTCCTGTACAATAGGATGGTTACATGCTCCTGTACAATAGGATGGTTATATGCTGCTATACAATAGGATGGTTGCATGCTGCTATACAATAGGACGGTTACATGCTGCTATACAATAGGATGGTTACATGCTGCTATACAATAGGATGGTTGCATGCTCCTGTACAATAAGATGGTTACATGCTCCTGTACAATAGGACGGTTATATACTGCTATACAATAAGATGGTTGCATGCTCCTGTACAATAGGATGGTTGCATGCTCCTGTACAATAGGATGGTTGCATGCTCCTGTACAATAGCATGGTTGCATGCTGCTATACAATAGGATGGTTACATGCTGCTATACAATAGGATGGTTGCATGCTCCTGTACAATAGGATGGTTGCATGCTGCTATACAATAAGATGGTTACATGCTCCTGTACTATTTTGAAAAGTGAAGACTTAACAAATTATTATTATTGTTGTTGTTGTTTTCATACAGGCCGATCTATTTTTAAAAGTGAAGACTTATTAGTGAATTATTATTATTAGTATTATCATCATTACTATTGTTGTTTTGATACAAGGCGATCTATTTTTGAAAAGTGAAGACTTATTAGTGAATTATTATTATTATCATTATTGTTTTGATACAACGCGATCTATTTTAAAAAGTGAAGACTTATTAGTGAATTATTATTATCGTTATTATTATCATCATTATTATTATTGTTTTGATACAGGCCGATCTATTTTGAAAAGTGACGACTTATTAGTGAATTATTATTTTCATTGTTATTATATTTGTTTTGATACAGGCCGATCTATTTTGAAAAGCGAAGTTATTAGTGAATTATTATTATTGTTGTTGTTGTTTTGATACAGGCCGATCTATTTTGAAAAGTGAAGACTGAAAAGTGAAGCCAAACGCATTCATTTTAAAAACAAACCTTTACCACAAATGTAATAACATTATTATTATTGTTGTTGCTGTTATAATTACTACCACTGCTAATGATAATAACAATAATAATAATAAGTAATCAGCCGTGAAGCATTTTGCCGTCAAACAGCTAAATTCATCTTTTGAAAAGGTGCTTGGTAATTTACTTTAAGTCCGCTGACCGGGGGAAAGCATTTCGTCAGTTTATAGACGTCTTCCTAACTTATTTCCAAATTTGGTTCCGGTACATCAATAATAATAATAATAATAATACAGGTATATCATAATACCCTTTATGGACAAATAAAGACGATTTTGGGTGTTTAATTTTAAAATGCATTGCTGAATTCCAATAATTTAATTTAGCCGCAATATATTTTAAATGTGGATTATTTGGTTCACATATTGTCGTTTTTCTCCAAATAAAAATATTTAAAACCTTGAAAATAAATGAATTGTTTCTTCAAAGTGGGGTGTGGCGTTTAAGGTGAATACTTAGTCTTTTCGATTCAATGTAACGTGTTTTGTGTCTTCAGGACAACAAGCAGTTCGACCCGTTTCAGGAGTGGACGGACGGTTACGTGCGTTACATCTACAGCGGTAAGAAACCCTGTTTACATGAACGTATACATCATCAACATCACGTGACTGAAATAACCCGGCAGCTGATGAGCGCGCGACGCACGAAACAAGCGTGTACTATGTGTTAAAACGTCTTGTCCTACAGCTATATTGATATTCCACTGCTAGTTTGTCGAGCACTTTCATCAACACCGCTGACGTTTTCCAAAAAAAGAAAAAATATACACACACACACACACAATATATATACACACACACACACACATTACTATTCTAGTATTGTACTAGAATAGTAATGTGTGTACACATTTATTTACACACACACACACACACACACACACACACACACACACACACACACATTACTATTACAATATAATGAAAATCAACGCTGGTGTTAATTTATAGCACTGATGAAAATAATACAACAATTTCCGAAGCAAAGACAAGAGACTAATCAAGTAAAGGGGTAGCAGCAAAAAACGATATATAAGATGGATATACCTATGTATATACATATACATCTAACAAACAAGCCAGCAGCTGACAGAATAAAGACAATTGCAGAGTTGAAGATGAGTTTTGAATCTACATTGAGAAGCTTTTCATCCGTCTGCTGGAGTTTCCTGAAAACCGTTTTATTCAGAGGTTCTGGATTTTAGTGGCCATCCAAGGTTTAGAAAATACCAAACACGTTTGTAAAAGTCAAATATATTATGAAATACATTTAGATTTAAATTATATTATTTTACAAATAGTATCTATTCAAATGTGTATATGAAATGTGCTCCGTTTCATTGCAGATTTTTGAGACAACTTAACAGTGAGTTAAGCTCTTCTGATCCATAAACAGGCCTAATAAATAAATAAATAAATAAATATATATAAAAAACAGGCCTTCGCTTATTCAGCCAGTCACAGTACGTTTGCTCCGCATCATCCATAAGATGAAGTAAAGTTATATGTCCCGACACACAGCAGAACACCTTAAGGGTCCAACGACCTTGATGTGGATCATTAACATTTTAACCTATTGACACTAACATTTCAACATTTTAACACATTAACGTTTCAATATTTTAACATATTAACACTTTAGCATTTCAATATTTTAACATATTAACACTTTAGCGTTTCAATATTTTAACATATTAACACTTTAACATTTCAACATAACATTTTAACATCTCAACATTTTAGCATATTAACATTTCAACATATTGATATTTTAACATATTAACATTCTAACATATTAACACTAACATTTCAACATATTAACATATTAACGTATTAACATTTTAACATATTAATATTTTAACTACTACTACTACTACTACTACTTTCGGCTGCTCCCATTAGGGGTCGCCACAGCGGATCATCCGTTTCCAATCATTAATATTTTAACATTTCAACATATTAACATTTTAGCATATTAACATATTAACATTTGAACATTTCAGCATATTAACATTTTAACATATTAACATTTCAACATATTAACATTTTAGCATATTAACATTTTAACATTTCAGCATATTAACATTTTAGCATATTAACATTAACATTTGAACATATTAACATTTCAACATTTGAACATATTAACATTTTAGCATATTAACATTTGAACATATTAACATTTCAACATTTGAACATATTAAAATTTTAAACATATTAACATTTGAACATATTAACATTTGAATATTTTTACATTTTAACATATTAATATTTAACATATTAACATTTGAACATTTCAGCATATTAACATTTTAACATATTAACATTTCAACATATTAACATTTTAGCATATTAACATTTTAACATTTCAACATATTAACATTTTAGCATATTAACATTTGAACATATTAACATTAACATTTGGACATATTTAACATTTCAACATTTCAAAATTTTAACATATTAACATTTGAACATATTAACATTAACATTTGAACATATTAACATTTGAACACATTAACATTTTAATATTTTAACATATTAACAATTGAACATTTTTATATTTTAACATATTAACCTTTGAACATTTTAACATGAACATTGTAAGAGGCAAAGGACGTTGCTGGCTCCTGATTTAAGCCGCCTGGTACGTTCAACTAAAAATGACATCTTTTATGTTCGGGACAGTTTGATCCCATCAGTTTAAAACTCGCCCTGGTTATCCAGATGAAAATGGTTGCTTTAATTCTTGCGAGCTCAGCACTGATCAATGCAATCATGTAATAAAGCACTATCTCTCTGATATTCATTTATTTATTTCAGTTCAATTCAATTCAATGTCATTAAAAACAATGTGCAGACACATTAAAAACGAAAATTATTTATTTGCTTATTTGTTTGTAAGGGACAATATTAAAAACATCAAAACAAATGCTTCCATTTAATGAACTGTACCTATGGTGACGTTCACTGTTTGTGTGGTTTATACAAGGTTCTGTTCAAGAAGTTGTGACTGCTGATTATCATGATGATGATATATTCTGCTCTGTAAGTCATGACCTGACACTTGGCATGAGCTTTATATATATATATATATATATATATATATGGGTGTGTGTTTGTGTGTATATATATATGTGTGTGTATATATGTGTATGTATGTATATATACATATATATGTGTGTGTGTGTGTGTGTGTGTATATACATATATATATATAACGTTTTCTTTTCTTTTCGGAAACCGTCAATGGTGGTTAGGGCTAGGGTTAGTTGGGGTTGATAAAAGTCAATGGTGTGGATAAAAGTGCTCAACTAATGAGGAGTGCAATATCAATACAGATGTAGGGGAAAGTTTTACTCCACAGCAGTACAAGCTTGTTTTGTGTCACACACTCATCAGCTGCTAATGTGATTCAATAAAGAAACACACAGTACACGTTGCCTCGCGTGGAGAGCAACCAACGAGAGGAGAAAACATTTGAACTATTACAACCAATGGGGTAGGTAGTTACGATGCACAGCAACCAATGGTGGGGTAGAAAACATTACAACCAATGGGGTAAGGGGGTGGGGCTTGTTTTGAAAAAGCATTTAAAGGACCAGGGCACTGTTGAAATAGCCTACATTTAGAATACAACAAGATAACATCCAGTGGGGTACTTTATGTATATCATATAGTGGGATGGTGGGGCACAGTTGGAAGGGCAGGCAGTTAAAATATTTTTTAAAAACTGCTGCCGTCAGGGGGCTTAAACCTTAAACCACTACTTCATGTGTCTACATATCCAAATCTGAGCCAGTCCAAACCTGACTTGTTAGTCACCTCACCAATCCAGATAGCATGTTCACATACCTGTGAAGTGTAGAAACATACTGGCGAGGCTCTTCTCCTGTGCTGCAAGTTGACAGGTGTTTATGGGTGTGTATGGGAAAAGACACTGCCTCACACCGTGTGTGTCTGCAAGACACATGCCAGGAGTGTTTATTGTTTCTTATTTTGAAAAGCCACTATTCCCAATGGATGTGCTCCTGGTCTTTCTTCATGATGTTGAAGGTTTGGGACATGGGCCTTTGTAGATGACAAAAATGCAATATTCAATTCAATTCAATTTTATTTTCATTAAAAACAATGTGCAGGCACATGTTAAAAATGAAATGAGGGCTGTGGCTTCACCAAACAGTGCAAGACAGACACAGACAAACACAGCAAACACAGTATAAGATATACACACATGAAGACCAAAAGCTAGAAATAAGGTAAAAAAAAAAAAAAGAAGAGCTGGAGTACAAAATATTTAAAAATATCTACAGACATTCAGTGGGTGGTCAGGTTCAGGTGGGCAACAGCTTGTGGAAAGAAGCTGTTTTTGAGCCTGGTAGTGCGGGCTCTGAGGCTCCTGTAGCGCCTCCCAGAGCACAGGGAGGAGAACAGTCCATGGTTGGGGTGGGTGGGATCTCTGCTGATGCTCAGACCCCTTCGAAGGCAGCGTTTGTGATAAATGTCTTTTATGGCTGGGAGCTGGGTACCGGTGATACGCTGGGCCGCCTTGACGATCCGCTGCAGAGCTTTCTGGTCTACTGAGGTGCAGTTGCCGTACCACAATGAGATGCAGATGGTCAGGATGCTCTCTATGGTGCAGTGGTAGAAGTTGGTGAGAATTTTGGGGAGCAGACGGGCGCTCCTCAGCCTCCTCAGGAAATACAGGCATTGTTGGGCCTTTTTCACAAGGGCCTGGGTGTTTAATGTCTACGAAAGGTCCTCGATGATGTGGACTCCAACGAATTTAAAGCTGGAAACATGCTCCACTTCCACCCCATTGATGTGTATGGGGGAGTGGCTGCAGCTTCTAGGCCTCCTGAAGTCCACAATCAACTCCTTTGTCTTCTGCACATTAAGGACAAGATTGTTGGTAGTACACCATGATGTGATGTGCTCAATCTCGTCTCTGTAGGCCATCTCGTCATTGTTGGTGATACGGCCAATGACTGTGGTGTCATCTGCAAACTTAACTATAACATTTGAGGGGTGAGTTGGCAGGCAATCGTGGGTGAAGAGGGAGAAAAGGAGGGGGCTCAGAACACAGCCTTGAGGGCTACCTGTGCTGAGGGTCAGGGTGGAGGAGGAGTGGTCACCTAACCTAACAGACTGAGGTCTGTTGGTCAGGAAGTCCAGGATCCAGTTACAGAGGGAGGGGTTGAGGCCAAGGGAGAGGAGTTTGGTGGTTAGTTTGGCGGGGATGATAGTGTTGAAGGCAGAGCTGTAATCTATAAACAGCATCCAGATGTATGTGTTGTTAAGTTCAAGGTGGGTCAGAGCAATGTGCAGGGCAGTGGCAATGGCATCCTCAGTAGACCTTTTGGGATGGTAGGCGAACTGATGTGGGTCGAACGTGGGGGGGATAATGTTTTTGATGTGAGCCAGAACCAGTCTTTCAAAGCACTTCATGACAATGGGGGTGAGTGCTATGGGTCGGTAGTCATTCAGACATGTGAATGTTGGTTTCTTGGAGACAGGAATGATAGAGGTGGTCTTAAAGCATGCCGGGACTTCAGATTGGGACAGTGAGAGGTTAAATACAGGTGTGAAGACCTCAGCCAGCTGGTCGGCACATTCCCGGTAGACCCAACCCGGGATGCCGTCTGGTCCGGCAGCCTTCCGCATGTTCACTCTGCGCAGTGATTCTCTGACCTCTGTGACTGATAGAGTGAGCACCTGGTTTTCTGGGTGGCTGGGGATTTTTGTGGCCGGGTCAGTATTGTCCTTGTCGAAGCGGGCATAGGAACAATTTAGCTTGTCTGGCAGGGAGGCATCATGGACAGCGGGACCGCGATTAGAGCTTTTGTAGTCTGTGATAGACTGAATGCCTTGCCACATTCATCGAGGATCAGAGTTATTGTGAAAGTGGTCCTCTATTCGTAGTGAATATTTATGTTTGGCTGTTCTGATGCCCTTTTTGAGGTTTGATCTGGCTGCGCTGTAGGCCTCACAGTTACCTGACTTGAATGCTGCATCCCGGACTTTCAGCAGCTGCCGGACCTCACTGGTCATCCAGGGTTTCTGGTTTGGAAAGGTGCGGACTGATTTTTCTGGCCAGACAGTGATTGTCTTTACTACTGGCTTGACCCGTTTTATTAGGGGTTTGGAGGCTGGGACCAGGAACAGGCAGAGGTGGTCAGAATGCCCCAGGTGGGGACAGGGAGTAGCTTTGTATGAGTCCTTGATGTTTGTATAGAGATGGTCCAGGTGTTTTGTCCCCTAGTGGGGCAGGAGACATGCTGATGGAATTTGGGCAATACAGCCCTGAGGTTAGCCTGATTAAAGTCACCCCCTATGATAAAGGCATTGTCCGGGTGTTTGGTCTGTTGTCTGCTGATGGCACATTGTAGCTGCTTAAGTGCTACCTTAGCATTAGCATGTGGGGGGATGTATACAGCGGCGATGGTAATGGCCGTTAGCTCCCTGGGCAGGTAAAAAAGCCTGCACTGAATCATAAGGAGCTCGAGATCAGCAGAGCAATGCCTTTCAACGATCTTTATATTGTTGCACCAAGAGTTACTGACATAAATACTCAAACCTCCTCCGCGGATCTTGCCGGAGTCCGCTGTCCTGTCGGCACGGAAGGCTGTGCGGCCCGCTAGCTCGACTGCCAAGTCGGCTATGTTGCTGTTGAGCCAAGTCTCTGTAAACATCAGCAGACAGCAGTTCTGCAGCCTTTTCTGAGAGGACAGCCTGAGTCTTATCTCGTCCATTTTGTTAGCTAACGACCGGACATTAGCCATGAAGATGCTGGGGAGGGAAACTTTGAAGGGAGCGCTACTTAGCTTAGCATGTAGCCCGCCTCGTTTCCCCCTCTTTTGTTTATGTTGCTGACAGGGGCAGCGTTTCCACTGCGAGACCGGTGAGCGGATAATATCGATGGGGAAATTGTCCGTGATGGTGGAGGGAAGTGAGTAATCCGTTCTGAGGTTTAAAAGTTCCTGATGGTTGTAGAAGAGATCAGGACCTACACTTGTAAGTAAACTTAAAACTAACGTATAAATAACACATATAACGACACTGAACAGGGAACCACAGTAGCCGCTGCGTCCAGCGCGCCGCCATCTTGGGAACTGAAACACGCTACACTTCCACCCCACTGATTCCTCCCTTTTATAAGTCGTAGGTCTTCTCTTCATCTCTGCTGGCCATGTGGTAGCTACATCACAAGTTCTGTGCGGAGGGTCAGTTAGGTGAAACTCCAGTGGCATGGTGTGGGAAAAAGCCAAGCCAAAGCTAGGCCGTCTGAAAAATAAGGCATAAAATTGGAGAGGTAGCCAGCGGACAACCAAGCCAAGTAAACCTACCTGGATATGAGGTATGGACACATGGTGGTGAAATCAAGTTGAATCACCAGATAACGTATAGAAAACAGGTTTACATTGCCATAAAAAAGACCAATGAGCCTCCCTTTGAAGTGTAGTCCAGAAAAGGGAACTCAAATTGTACTTTGAATCCACTGTCTTTCAGCATATGAAAAGAGCATTCATCCTGTCAAAAAAGAGTGTATTTCTGAAAGACGAGCCAACAGTAGCCACAAAACAGCTTCTCCTCATCTCACTCACTGGTGCAAACTCGAGCAGCTCCTCAAGTGGTGATATTCGAGCATGAGCAAGAAACCCTCCTACCTGCACTCCAGGTCCTTGCTAGATTGATTTTCCTGGGACCATTTCCAGCTGGCACAGCAGACACGGACAACAGCAGCTAGGTGCTTGTTGCAGAAGAAGACAGCAAGCTGCTGTCCTCCATCTCTGCTACAATAGCCTGCTGAATCCCACTGGACCTTTAACTCGGTCTGACTTCCCGCTGATGCTGACAGCAGCAGCATATTCAAAAGGTCCTCTCTGCCCAAGCCTGGTGCTCTTGAGCAGGCACACCTCCATCAGAAGAGAAGACACTCTTCATGCTTCATGCATTGATGAGTTCTGGCAGCTGAAAAGATCAGTGTAGCCTGACCCTCCAGACATCGGTCCCTGTCTTCACCTACATTCACCACAACAGATCAGTGTGGCCTGAGCCCTCCAGACATCCACCTGTCTTCACCTACGTTCACCACAAAAGATCAGTGTGGACAGAGCCCCTCCAGACATCCGCCCCCGTCTTCACCTACGTTTACCACAACAGATCAGTGTGGCCTGAGCCCTCCAGACATGGGCCCGTCTTCACCTACGTTCACCACAACAGATCAGTGTGGCCTGACCCCTCCAGACATGGGCCCGTCTTCACCTACGTTCACCACAACAGATCAGTGTGGCCTGAGACCCTCCAGACATCGGTCCCTGTCTTCACCTACGTTCACCACAACAGATCAGTGTGGCCTGAGACCCTCCAGACATGGGCCCGTCTTCACCTACGTTCACCACAACAGAGTGGATGGAATTACTGACAAGCACCACCAAGGCATCCCATGCCTGGATGATGGCATAGTCATCCACTTTGTTTGTTTATTTGTTTCTTTATTTACACATACTATGAAAAATTTAAAAAAAATACAATATATAATTGGAAAGAAAATGTGAGGGAGAATTGCCTAAAAACCCTCAAGGGGCTTAAAAAGTGGCATTCTCCAGGCAGCACACTACAGGAAATAATTACAGCAATGCAGTACGAACAACTTGTATGTACCAATCATTCCAGACATATCAGAAGATGGAGACACAGCTCAGCACAGCACCTGACAACAATGCATTCCATAAATACCCAGGTTACAGTAGGACAATGAATCAGTCATAGTTACAAGACACACAGACACACACACTTATCAAGAACACTCATTCATGATACATGCAAGTATACACAAACACTATCTTTAACAGACTAAGAACATGTGATATGGCTTAGAGTTTTCATAAGACAAGAAAGATAAAGGAGAAATGAACACAAATTGTGTTAATATATTCTGTGTGTATATATATATATATGTATATATATACATATATATATACACACACACACACACACACACACACACACACACACACACACACACACACACACACACACACACACACACACACACACACACGTTTATATAGCGTTTTTTTCCGAAACCATCAATGGTTTTTGAGTGCTCAACTAATGAGGAGTGGAATATCAACACGGATACAGGAAAAAAGATTTTCATACATTGCGGTACAGGCCTGTTGCGTCAGGAAAAAAACAGGCCTGTACTGCAATGTATTAAAATCTTTTTTCCTGTATCCGTGTATTTCCCATCAATCTACATACAATACCCAATAATGACAAAGCAAAAAAGGTTTTGTAGAAATTTTTGCAAATTTATTACAAATAAAAAACTGAAATATTGCATGTACATAAGTACTCACGCCCTTTACTCAGTACTTGGTTGAGGCACCCTTGGTAGCGATTACAGCCTCAAGTCTTCTTGGGTATGAAGCTACAAGCTTGGCACACCTATATTTGGGGTATTTCTCCCATTCTTCTCTGCAGATCCTCTCAAGCTCTATAAGGTTAGATGGGGAGTGTCGCTGCACAGCTTTTTTCAGGTCTTTCCAGAGATGTTCAATGGGGTTCAAGTCTGGGCTCTGGCTGGGCCACTCAAGAACATTCACAGACTTGTCCCGAAGCCACTCCTTCGTTGTCTTGGCTGTGTGCTTAGAGTTGTTATCGTGTTGAAAGGTAAACCTTCGCCCCAGTCTGAGGTCCTGAGCACTCTGGAGCAGGTTTTCATCAAGGATCTCTCTGTACTTTGCTCCATTCATCTTTCCATCGATCCTGACCAGTCTCCCAGTTCCTGCCGCTGAAAAACATCCCCACAGCATGATGCTGCCACCACCATGCTGCACTGTAGGGATGGTATTAGCGAAGTGTTGAGAGGTGCTTGGTTTCCTCCAGACGTGACGTTTGGCATTCAGGCCAAAGAGTTCAATCTTGGTTTCATCAAACCAGAGAATCATGTTTCTCATGGTCTGAGAGTCCTTTAGGTGCTTTCTGGCAAACTCCAAGCGGGCTGTCATGTGCCTTTTACTGAGCAGAGACTTCCGTCTGGCCACTCTACCATAAAGGCCTGATTGGTGGAGAGCTGCAGAGATGGTTGTCCTTCTGGAAGGTTCTCCCATCTCCACAGAGGAACACTGGAGCTCTGTCAGAGTGACCATCGGGTTCTTGGTCACCTCCCTGACCAAGG
Source organism: Lampris incognitus (assembly GCF_029633865.1). Lineage (NCBI taxonomy): Eukaryota > Metazoa > Chordata > Actinopteri > Lampriformes > Lampridae > Lampris > Lampris incognitus. Next base: position 40,109,118 of record NC_079229.1, on the reverse strand, counting down.
CCCTTCTCCCCCGATTGCTCAGTTTGGCTGGGCGGCCAGCTCTAGGAAGAGTCCTGGTGGATCCAAACTTCTTCCATTTATGAATGATGGAGACCACTGTGCTCTTCGGGACCTTCAAAGCTGTAGAAATTTTTTTGTACCCTTCCCCAGATCTGTGCCTCGATACAATCCTGTCTCGAGGGTCCACAGACAATTCCTTTGACTTCATGGCTTGGTTTCTGCTCTGACATGCACTGTCAGCAGTGGAACCTCATATAGACAGGTGTGTGCCTTTCCAAATCATGTCCAATCAATTGAATTTACTACAGGTGGACTCCAATCAAGATGTAGAAACATCTCAAGGATGATCAGTGAAACAGGATGAACCTGAGCTCAATTTCGAGTGTCCTAGCAAAGGGTGTGAATACTTATGTACATGCAATATTTCAGTTTTTTATTTTTAATAAATTTGCAAACATTTCTACAAAACCTTTTTCACTTTGTCATTACGGGGTATTGTGTGTAGATTGATGAGAAAAAAAAGGAATTTAATCCATTTTGGAATAAGGCTGTAACATAACAAAATGTGGGGAAAGTGAAGGGATGTGAATACTTTCTGGATGCACTGTATATGTACATACACACACACACACACACACACACACACACACACACACACACACACACACACACACACACACACACACACACACACACACACACACACACACACACACACACACATATATATATAAAATATATCCTCTTTTTTTTCGGAAGCCATCAATGGTGTTGATAAAAGTGCTCAACTAATGAGGAGAAGAATATCTTTATATATATATATATATATATATATATATATATATAAAGAATAAAGATAGATGTAGGAAAAAAAACTTTAATACATAGCAGACCAAGCTTGTTTCATGTGTTACACACTCATCAGCTGCTAATGTATTTAAACAATAAAGAAAAACACACAGCCAATAAATACTATGTTGCCCCGCATCATGCCCCTAGTTACGGTGCACAGCAACCAACAGGGGGATAGAAAACATTTGAAATATTACAACCAGAGGGGTAGGTAGTTACGGTGCACAGCAACCAATGGCAGGATAGAAACATTATAACCAGTGGGGCAGGGGGTGGGGCTTGTTTTGAAAAGCCAAGGACTTAAAGGGCCAGGGCACTGTTGAAATAGCCTACATTTAGAATATAACAAGATAACATCCAGTGGGGTACTTTAGGTGTACCATGTAGTGGAGTGGTGCTGGAGCACAGTTGGAAGGGCAGGCAGTTAAAATATAAAAATACAACATTGAATGAATATCACATGAGTATCATCTAATGGGGGGGGGGGGTAATAGAGACATTGGTTTACTTGTAGTTGCAAAGCAGATATTTTTTCTGTGTCTACAGCTGGTGGCCAGTTCATTTCTACTGTTGAGGTGGACACGTCAGGCTTGCAAATAATAAAATACTTCTCTGCCAAGCACAGGTTACATCTTTTGCTGCTAGCTGAACATGCCTTGTTCTTCATGAGGGTTTTCTATGAAATAGAGTCATTGATATCCTTGTCCACCAATGACCACATGTGGCGGCTTCTTGCATGTTCATGTCTGAAGCTACTCATATGGCCATTAAACCTCACTTTAAAAGGTCCTCTGTTTGTCCAACATAAGTGTCCACTTTGCAGTTGTCTTCTCTTGTCAGCAATGCCTGGTAGATGACTCCGTCTGTCTGGCATTTTCCTTCAAGAGGACACGATGCCTTAGCATGGCAGTTGCAGTTGGAGATGTTGGGTTGTGGTGAGGGTGTGTGTGTCTTGGCCATGATGCTTGTGTTGTGGGATGAAATAACCTGCTGAACATCTTGCCTGCAGCTGTAGCTCATTTTGACAGTGTTCTTGTTGAATATTTTTCTGAGTTGATGGTCTGCGGTAAAGCACTCATCCAAAAGATTGAAAAATAGTTTTCCAATATTACAGGCCACACGGTGTCGCTGTAGGAGGATTGTACCAGGTGATGTTCCACCTTCTGCTGTGTTTTTTTTTTTTGTTGCTGGCTGCCGCTAGTTAATGGTGGATTGTACTTAAGTCTGAAATTATATCCACATGTTTGTAAGGCTTCTTGGTATGGGGGGCTTCACGAGATGATAAACATGAGAGTCTGGACACTGGTTTTACTTATCGAGTCACTTTTAAAACGTTAAAATGTGATATTTTAATTTCATTTATAGTGATATGAGGCCTGTAACATAGATGTAGAAATGTATTTAAACAAAGTACTTTGACAGGTTGTAGGAAAATCTTTCGGTTCATATAAACATCCCTGAGAAAACATCCGCAATGAGCATCCATTGTTGGTCTTTAGTTATAATCTTTAGTTAACTTTTTTGAGTAAAAGTGTTACATTCTTATTTTTATGATTCAAAATCATATTTCAAATTCAGCTGATGATACTTGTGGAGGCTAACATTAGTTACTTTTGACCCAATAGAAAAAAAAAGTAAAATCCAACATTTTTGAGTCTTAAGTGTAAGAGTTTTAGTCCTCTAACAAATATCTGCCTTCAGAGAAAGTTAAGTCAAGTCAAGTTTTATTTGTGTAGCCCATGACCACAAATTACACTTTTACCTCAATGGGCTTTAAAGCAGGTAGCCTGGGCCACACTAACTAACCTGATTATCTTCTAGCTGAAGGCAAATTATTTAACTAACCCGATTATCTTCCAGCTGAAGGCAAGTTATTTAACTAACCTGATTATCTTCCAGCTGAAGACAAGTTATTTAACTAACCCGATTATCTTCCAGCTGAAGGCAGGTTATTTAACTAACCCGATTATCTTCCAGCTGAAGGCAAGTTATTTAACTAATCCAATTATCTTCCAGCTGAAGACAAGTTATTTAACTAACCCGATTATCTTCCAGCTAAAGACAAATTATTTAACTAACCTGATTATCTTCCAGCTGAAGACAAGAATGCCCAGAGACATCTCTCCGGATGGGCCATGAGAAACACCAACAACCACAACTGCCAGATTCTGAAGAAGTCCTGCCTGGGGGTGGTGGTGTGTTCCCGGGGCTGTGCACTGCCCGATGGCTCCAGACTGCAACTACGCCCGGCTATCTGTGACAAAGCTCGGCAAAAACAACAGAGTAAGAGCATTCAGATTAAACTAGAAGCCATCTTGGATTTTCAGAGTTTAACAACTTTGTGGAAAGAAAAAAAAAAAGAAAAAGATACAGATCTGCCGCTCCCCGAATTCTCCTAAAATTACACATATTTGCATTTAAAACGAGTTTTTGATCAATTGCACAAAAAAGCTATGATAAGATCTACCTAAAACCACCATGAGCAGTCAAAATGGCCGCTCATAATTTGCGCGTGATGGTGTGTGTCATGTCACTATTTATGACGTGTGTGGTCGTGTCATTTCCTTCGTGAAGTTCGTTGCTCTGTCCTAGAAACACACTAGCATTCTCCAGTGCAGAGAAATCGTCTAAACTTCATCTGGTTACAGACGCGTTACAGACGCACCATGACTACCACCGAGGCCTTGAAGTATTTGTAGGTGTTGGACAGCGGCCATTTGAAATTGTTATTAAAGTTGTTAAAATGTTAACTTTGGTGTCAGTAGTTTCTTAACAGACACACTAACATATATAATGCATTAATATCTCAGGTGGGTATTTATCTTGACACAATATAGAGTTTAAACACCGTGGCGGTCGTTCTAGTAGTTTTTCATTTCCAGTCGTTGTTTGGGACCGTTTCAATATTTATTTTCAGTTCTTTTGTTACATGTCACATTTTATAGGCCTTATTACATTTGTTAGATTAGCAATATGCGTTTTCCCTTTTGTTTTTCTGGTAATATTTTCACTTTTTCAATTTTGCTCAAGTTCGACCATGTCTCTCTGAAGTTTAAATAGTTTAAAATAGTATTATAGTTGTTAAAATGTAAATTTTGGTGTCAGTCGTTACCTAACAGACACACTAACATATGTAATGCATTAATATCTCAACTGGGTATTTATCTTGACACAATATAGAGTTTAAACACCAGCTGTCAATATGACCTCCCATGGTCACTTTAGGCAGGAGGGAAATCCCGGTCATTCCGCAAAATCACTGCAACAACCAGGCAACAAGTATAATACCATGAGCTCTACCTGTCTTTCTGCTGTTGCGATGACTCGCTTAACCTCAAGAGGACCAGCAGTCATCCATCTGATTTTACAGAAAGGGTTTGTTTTCTAATTTTCCTCTCCATATCAGTTTCCTGACTTATCTGAGAGTCTGAGTGCAGAGCCTTCTGAGGCGGTCCTCCCTGAGTCTGAGACCCCATCAAGCAGCAACACAGATGAGCTCAGCTGCTTGGAAGCCGCGGTATTAAACTGTGTCCTGTCATAACATCAGTACATCAGTACTAGATGCAGTGTGTGTAGTATCTGTATAACATCAATACTAAATATAGTATCAGTAACATCACTACATGTAGTTTGTGTAGTATCAGTACTACATATAGTGTATGGACTGTCTGTGCTGAGTGTACAGACTGCACTGTTCCTACTACCTGTATAATGTGTGTGCCCCCTCTTACTTTAGTATGGTATGTTGTGTATAGGTCCCAAATCAGGGACAAAGGGGTAAAGAGTCTATCCCAGCATGCACTGGGGCAGATAGATGGGATATACTGTGGACGGACAATCAGTCAATCATAGGACGAACACACACACACACACGCACACGGTAGGTCATTAATATTCATAAATTCAGGCAGACATTCCTCATTGGAGTCTCTGAAATGTGCACCGTATCTCTATACAGGTGCTGAGGGGAACCATGCGTGTCATAAGTATCTCTATACAGGTGCTGAGGGGAACCATGCGTGTCATAAGTATCTCTATACAGGTGCTGAGGGGAACCATGCGTGTCATAAGTATCTCTATACAGGTGCTGAGGGGAACCATGCGTGTCATAAGTATCTCTATACAGGTGCTGAGGGGAACCATGCGTGTCATAAGTATCTCAAGTGCTGAGGGGAACCATGTGTGTCATAAATAAAGCACAACCACCAATACAAAAACACATTTTACCGAAAAGAATGTATTCAGATGTAGCCCCTTTGTAAACCAACATTTAGTAACTTCATTACGTATTAGTAACTTCATTATGTATTTTTTCTCCGTAACTAATGGATTACAACTACATTTACACTGGAGTGACTGGGATGTCACTCCTACCTAAAACGACCATGGGCGGTCAAAATGACCGCTAGTTTTTAAACTCTATATTGTGTCAAGATAAATACCCAGTTGAGATATTTATGCATTATATATGTTAGTGTGTCTGTTAAGAAACTAACTGACACCAAAATTAAAATTTTAACCACTTTAATACTATTTTTAAACAATTTAAAATGGCCACTGTCCAACGTCTGTAAATACTGCAAGGCCTCAGTAGTAGTCATGGTGTGTCTGTAACGCGTCTGTAACCACACATGTTGGACATAATCACAAGTCAGGTTTAAACTATTTCTCTGCACTGGAGAACGCTAGTGTGTTTCTAGGACAGAGCAACGAACTCCATGAAGGAAATGACGCGACCACACGTCATAAATAGACATGACGCGCACCATCATGCGCAAATTACGAGCGGCCATTTTGACCGCTCATGATCGTTTGAGGTAGATCTTATAACTTTTTTTTTGGTGCAATTGATCTAAAACTCATTTTAAATGCAAATTTGTAAATGCAATTGTAGGACAATTCAGGGAGTGGCAGGCCTGTATCCCCCCCCCCCACAAAGTTATTAAACTGGAAGTTCCGTTCTAGTGTTTATTTTGTAACTTAATTATGTAACGCTGTTATATGTAACTAGTTACTCCCCAACACTGGTAATATGATGATGGAGTCTCATACTGCTGTGTGTGTGTGTGTGTGTGTGTGTGTGTGTGTGTGTGTGTGTGTGTGCATTTCAGAAAAATTATGTCCCAGCTGTAATGCAGGTTTGGAGTTGCTGCCCTGTCGTGGACACAGTGGTTATCCTGTCACCAACTTCTGGAGAGTGGATGGAAAAGCCATTTTCTTCCAGGTTACTTATGATTTATCAGTGTCCTTCTCATCTGACTCATCTACAGTCTTCTATATTAAATAAGAGCTGGGTTGGACAGAACACTTTGAAAAAGCATTTAGTCAAGTAACCCAAAGATGTTGAATCAAGTGCAACTGGACTTGGATATATACCAAGTCCAGTTGCACTTGATTCAACTCCTTTGGATAACCATGACCTGGATGAATGAGAACATTCACAGACATTTGGTCAAGGCGTCGGGGTGGCATAGCAGTCTATTCTGTTGCCAACCAACATGGGGATCGTCAGTTTGAATCCCCGTGTTACCTCCGGCTTGGTCAGGAGTCCCTACAGACACAATCGGCTCTGTGCATATCTGTAGTCCACTGACTTCCGGTTTCTACTGCAGCGGTCATACCAGTTTCCTGTTTGTTGGTGCGTGCTATTGACAATGGCATATTTTTCGCAATGCCTGCAAGATTCACCATGGATAAATGTCAACAACATGCACAGACTTGTCGACAAAACGTGAACACATTATCCCACCTGGGATGCCGACACTGATCAGGAGAAAGATTCTAAAAGTATTCTCCTAAAAAATTATAAAGTAATGGTAATTTGAACACTTTCAAAATGTAACATAAGCTGAATACAGTTACATCATTTCTGCCACATATTGAGCTGAACCCAAATGCAGACAACAAGACCAGCAGGTAAGGTGTAAACACAGGACTCTTATTGTGAACAGGCAGGGACGTTGAGGTGATGGCTGGCTGGGTTTGACCCGAGATAAGGGGAAGTCCAGGGCGAAGGAGAATGCAGAGGCAATCCGGAGAACATGAGTTGGTCGAGGGGCTTGGTGCAGACGAGGTGGGCTGGGAGGCTGCTGAACTGGAGACAAGAAAAACAGGTGTCAGACGGGCAGGCTAAGCAAACCGGCATAAACTAGCAAGCAGGCAAACTGGCAAAGACTGGCAAATTGACATAAAGTCAAGGCTGGATGCATGGCACATCTAACAGACCGTGTGTTAGGCAACGATCCGGCAGGGACTGTTCCTGTCCCTACAGGAGCCCTGCACCAGCAACCAGTCCACTGGCTTCCCACCACTGCCCGGTCCGGACTGGGATGTGGCGATAGCTTAATGACAGGCAGGTGTGATGATTCTCAGATGGAGGCAGGTGCACAGGGAGTGCAGAGGAGAGAAGGGCAAGGGCAGGCAGGGGAGAGGAGTGCGAGACTGCTGCCCAAATGCAGGTGTGGCTGGAATGATCAGGGGGCTGGCCCTGCCTCCAGCCGGGCACCAACAGACACGGCCTCAGACACACGTGTGCCTCTGTTGGGGCTGTGGCCAGGCTGGACACCTGGTGAGGAATTGCCCTGCCCGGGCTAGAGATGACGGGAAATGACGTGGGGTCGCAGTAGGCGGAACACTACTTACCCCCACACCAATGTCCCGTACACCGCCCATGCATGTCAGCCGGGCCTCACATAACAGTAGGGACAAGGGACAGGAAGCTATCGTGGCGGGAAGGACTTCTATTTCAGACTTTTGCCACATTCCTATCTGCATTGAGGGTGTTTCATGTACTGCCTTAGTGGACAAGGGGTTGACAGTCACAGTCGTCCGGCCGGAGGTGGTGCCAGTGGGGACGTGGCTGGAGGACACAGCTTTTAAGCTCCATACAGTTACCGGTCAGCTAGCACCATGGACGGGGAGGGGACAGCTGATGTTGATGGTTGGGGGGAGGAGCATGAGACATCTAGTTTGGGTAGCAGAGGTGCAAGACACATGCATTCTAGGCCTGGACTTTTTGAGGGATCACGGCTGTCAGCTCGACCTGGTGAAGGCCACATTGAGTTTTGGTGGGGGTCATGTTGTTAATATGAGGCCCCAGGGCCCTCAGTGCATGGAAGAGCTGACAGCGGGACCCCAGAGATGCTGTGTGGGGGGAGGTGAGCATACGGGCCATATGCAGATGCCCAGTGCAGCCCAACCTGAGTCCCTGCTAATTTCCTCAGAGCCCATATCCTAGGGAGCTAGAGCAGCTGAGGGTGTCCCAGGAAAAAGACATGGGGGGGGGGACTCCACATCCACTGCTGCTCCTGTTACTCAAGTATATACCACAATCCCGGGGGGAGGCGTGCAGAAGGGCTGTGGAGGCTCACCAGGCAGCAAGAGGAGGAGGATGGCAATTATACGGGAGATCTGGCAAAGGAGTGCCAGTGACCTGGAGTTAAAACAGCAGGAGCAACTGTGGCAACTGCTGATTGAATTTCAGTAGGAGGAGCTGGGACAGACCGCTCTTGTGCAGCACTCCGCTGAGATGGGGGATGCCTTGCCCATACAGCAGCACCTATGGCGCCTTGCTTTGGGTCAGGAGTGTACAGGCATAATAGGGCCCTCTGAGAGCCCCTGGGCTTCATCAGTGGTCATGGTGCCAAAGAAGGGGGGAGAGTGGCGCTTCTGTGTGGAATACAGGAGACTTGATGAGGTCACCAAGAAGGACTCCTATCCCCTTCCGTGTTTAGATGAATACCTGGATCTGGTGGCTGGCTCAGCCTGGTTCTCTTCCTTGGACTTAAGGAGTGGCTACTGGCAGGTCTCGCTATCTCCTGAAGCATGGCCCAAGACTGCAATCTTCACAGAGAATGGACTATGGCAGTTTAAAGTACTTTGTTTTGGTTTGTCAATGCGCCTGCCACATTTGAGAGCTTAACGGAGAGGGCGTTAGCTGGGGCTCCACATACTGAATGCCTGAGTTTTTGTTTTGTTTTGTTTCTTGATGACATCCTGGCTCACGGCAGCTCATCTGATTCAGCTGTAGCAACACTGTGCAGAGTGCTAGAGAGGATCAGGGGGGCGAGGCTGAAGCTACACCCTAACAAGTGCAGGCTACTGAGCAGGGAGCTGACCTTCCTGGGGCACTGCACAGGCAGCAAGGGGATTGGCACTGCAGAAGAAAAGATGTGCATTGTATGTGAGTGGCCCACCCCTGCAGAACAGAGGGGGTTAAAAAAAAATTTAGGGTTGGCCTCCTACTACAGGAAGTTTGTGTGGGGTTTTTGGTGCATTGCAGCCCCCTTGTACAAGTTACTGCAGAAGGACACCAATTCTTATGGTCAGAGGACTGCGAAAAGGCTTTTCGCACACTGCAACAGGCCCTGACAAGTGTGCCATTCCTGGTGCGCTCTGACCCCCATTTATCTTTTGTCCTGGACACGGGTGCGAGTGCGGAAGGGGTAGGTGCGGTCCTGTCACAGGTGTAGCTAGGTGAAGAGAAAGTTGTGGCCTATTACAGCAAAGCACTGAGCAGAGCTGAATGGCAGTATTGTGTCACTCGCAGGGAGTTGTTGGCAGTAGTCTTTGCCATCCGGTACTTTTAAGTATTATCTATGTGGCTGGTCTTTCACCATACGCACTGATCATGACCCTTTGCTCTTTGGCTGATTAAATTCAAGGAGCCAGAGGGGCAGTTGGCTCGTTGGTTGGACGAGTTTATAGTGCTATGAGTTCACCATAACTCACTGTACAGGAGAACAGCATGGCAACGCAGACTTGCTGTCTCATCGACCATGCAGCTCAGAGGGCTGCCGGTATTGTGACCAGAGAAATCAGGGAATATGAGCTGGTCCTGGCGCATACGGGCAGGACAGAGAAAAGCGTGGGGTGACCATACTGGCAAGTAGAGGGCTGTAGGTGGTGGATGTTACAGACCGGTCCACAGAGCAGAGACAGGACCGGGACCTGCAGCCTGGGATGCTGTGGGTGGGTGCGCAGCAGCAGCCACCATGGGAAGAGGTGGCAGCTTTCTCCCCATGGACAAAAGTGCTGTGGTCCAAGTTCAAGACTCTGCAGCTGCGAGATGGGGTCCTCCAATGAACCTGGGTGGAACCAGCAACCGGGGAGAAGAAGTGGCAAGTGGTGGTACACAAAGGGATGCAGGAGGCGGTTCTCAAAGCCATGCTTGGCTCTGCAGGTTTGGGTCACTTTGGGGTGATGAAGACGCTCCGCCGGCTGCGTCAAGTCTTCTACTGGGGTCATATAAGGAGGGACGTTGAGAGCTTTTGCAGCCGCTGCAACCTCTGCACAGCTCACAAAGGGCCATAGGGCCAGTCAAGGGCTGAGCTACTGCAGTGTTCCAGTGGGAGAGCCCATGTAGCAGGTGGGTGTTGACACTGTGGGGCCATTCCCACGCACAGCAAAGGGGAACCACTTCATACTCACTGCTATGGACTACTTCACTAAATGGCCGGAGGCCTATGTACTGCCGGACCAGGAGGCTGAGACTGGTTGAAGGAATGTTTAGCAGGCTGGGGGTCCCAGAGTCCATCCATAGTGACCAGGGGAGAAATTTTGAATCCAGGGTTTTCTCCACCATGTGAGAGCAGCTGGGAATCACCAAGATTCCTACAAAACCCCTCCACCCCAAAAGTGATGGGTTAGTGGAGCGGTTTAACCGCACCCTAGCAGGACAGTTATCTATCTTAACATCCACCATCAGCTAGACTGGAATATGCACTTACCCCTGGTCTTCATGGCATGATGCTCTGCAGTCCAGGACTCTGCTTCATGCACACTAGCCCACACCATATTGGGCAGAGAAATGAGGACCCCTGCAGCGCTAGCCTTTGGACAGGCCCTAGATGTACCATCTGCCCCTGCAGGTTCAAGCTATGCCAGGCAGCTTCAGGACTGTTTGGACACTGCACATGCGTATGCCCAGAGAAAATTGCAGAGTGCGGGGGTGCAGCAGAAAAGGAATTATGACCTCCATGCCGGGGGGCAACGCTTCGCAGCCGGGAAGCTAGTTTGGGTCTACACCTTGACCCGGAAGAAGGGTAGGTGCCCTAAACTGGACAGCCACTGGGTGGGGCCTTGATTGGTCGTGGAGCAGCTAGGAGAGGTTGTCTATCGGGTACAGTTGCCTCTACGGGGCCGCAAAGTGGTGCTACACCTTGACTGGCTGGCATCATACAGGGGCTCCGAATGCCTCAGATGACTGGAGGGAAGGGGGGAACTCCTGTGTTGCCTGCCGTGACATCTGCAGCAATATGACAAAATGGAGAGTTTACAACCACCCTCTGGACTTGCCTTGAAGTCGGGTAACATTTTGTTTAAATGGAGAAGATTCTGACAGAGGTTCACGCCACAGGCGTAATGAGTCAGTGCTGGGCCCTAAAGCAACATGATCAATGTAGGCCTGCCCATCACGATCACACATAACATATGGCCATGTCAGTAGCGAATGAAAGAAGTGAAAGCACACAGCTTTAAAATGACTACCAACAGCAACATGCACTGCACAGTTGACACATAAATGAAACCGATTACCAGGACACCACCGTGCAACAGAAGAGGAGTCATCATAGCAAGGCCAAGATGGTGACAGAGGAGCCTACTTACGACTTAACAACATGTGGTGTCGCAGCACCATAACAGATGAAAACATAATCGGTGACAGCGCACCTTGACACAAATGAAGACATATTCGGTGACGGCACACCCACATTTTGACAACATTATTCATGTCTGTGCATAGGCCTTATAAACACAAAACACAAGTGGGTAGGTTGATTATTACTCAAATAAATAACTGTGCGGTCTTGACACTTTGCCAGCTATCTAACTCTTTTGTGTGGAATTTGCTACCCAGTAGTAAAACTGTCCATAATTACATGCCGGCTCACTTTGCACATTTTTTAACATATCATATACCATGGACACAGCGCTCAAGATCTTTGATATGATAGTGGCGATATAAAGAGGGTCTGTGCGTCTGGGCCCAAATGCAGCCGCATTACCTGCATATATGGTAGCTTTGCCTCCGGTTCACACTGTACCGGGACGCTACGGGCTACATGGAAAAAGGTGCTAAAGGTACACTTGTCATTGTTTTTGCATGTGACTGGAGAAGAAGTGCCGGAAGCATATAACACATTCTTCTTCACAAATCCAGACGACATCAACGACATCATGAAATCACTGACAAAATTTGGCAATCATATTGCAAAAGTTTGAAGTGCACTGCAATCTGAAGAAGAATTTGATTACTACTACTACTACTACTACTTTCGGCTGCTTCCGTTAGGGGTTGCCACATCAGATCTTCTGTTTCAGTCTCTTCCTGTCCTCTGCATCTTCCTCTGTCACACCAGCCACCTGCATGTCCTCCCTCACCACATCCATAAACCTCCTCTTTGGTCTTCTTCTTTTCCGCTTCCCTGGCAGCTCCATATTCAGCATCCTTCTCCCAATATACCCAGCATCTCCGCTCAAGACGTGCAAACCATCTCAATCTTGTCTCTCTAGCTTTTTCTCCAAACCGTCCTACCTGAGCTGTCCCTCTAATATATTCAATCCTAATCCTGTCCTTCTTCATCACTCCCAATGAATATCTTAGCACCTTCAACTCTGCCACCTCCGGCTCCACCTCCTGTCTTTTCATCAGTGCCACTGTCTCCAAACCATATAACATAGCTGGTCTCACAGCCATCTTGTAAACCTTCCCTTTAGCTCTTGCTGGTACCCTTCCATCACATATCACTCCTGACACTCTTCTCCACCCACTCAACCCTGCCTGCACTCTCTTCTTCATTCCCCAATACTTTGGACAGTTGACCCCAAGTATTTAAACTCATTGAAAAAGAACTTAATGCATTGTTCATATGTTAAGTTCTTCAGAACTTAACATATGAACAATACATGTTTTTCACGTCTGTCCAGGGAGACATGAACATCAGTCAATATGTAACTGAACTCAGAACAAAAGCAAATTCATGTGAATTCGGTACTTTGGAGGCATCCCTAGTCAGAGAAAGAATAGTGTGTGGCATCAATTCTGATTCCTTGAGAGTGACGTTGCTGAGAGAAGTGGACATTTCTCTGGAAAAAAAGCCATAAGCATTTGTCCAGCATCAGAAATGACCAAGGCATAATCTAAACAGATGCGTGAGGAAGATAAGCATGCACAGGAGGAAAAATATGTAAATGTAATAAAAGAAAAATACAAAACACAAAAGACAAAAGAAAGACATAAGTCATAAGAAGTTTCCTTCTTATGACAAAAGAAATTTAAATGCAACAGGTATTGCAATGAACATACACCAAGCTGTACAGCATTTGGCATACAATGCAAAAGTTGTAAAAAAAATGAACTATTTTGCAAGGATGTGTAATGCAAAGAATGTGCATGTAGTCCCCATAAGGGATGCTAGTGATGAGGGAAGAGCTTTTTGTTGGTGTAGTTTGTTCGGATGGAACAGACTAGAATGACACAAGAATAGATGAGTGGACAGCAAATGTGAAAATGGAAAACAAAGACAAACTTCAAACTTGACACTGGTGCTCAGACAAATGTCATATCATTCAGCCTGTTAAAAGGCTGAGGAGAACACAGACAATTAGAAAGGAAAAAATCAGACTATCGACCTACACTGGACAGAAAACTGCAGTTAAAGGAAAATACAACCTGGAGGTGAAACGCAGGAAAAAGGTACAAACCCCAATTCCAATGAAGTTGGGACGTTGTGTAAAACATGAATAAAAACAGAGTACAATGGTTTGCAAATCCTTCTCGACCTATATTCAATTAAATACACTACAAAGACAAGATATTTAATGTTCAAACTGAGAAACTTTATGTTTTTTGCAAATATTCACTCATTTTGAATTTGATGCCTGCAACACGTTCCAAAGAAGCTGGGACAGGGGCAACAAAAGACTGGGAAAGTTGAGGAATGCTCAAAAAATACCTGTTTGGAACATTCCACAGGTGAACAGGTTAATTGGAAACAGGGGAGTGTCATGATTGGGTATAAAAGAGCATCCTCGAAAGGCTCGGTCGTTCACAAGCAAGGATGGGGCGATGTTCACCACTTTGTGAACAACTGCATGAGCAAATAGTCCACCAGTTTAAGAACAACGTTTCTCAACACACAATTGCAAGGAATTTAGGGATTTCCTCATCTCCAGTCCATAATATCATCAAAAGATTCAGAGAATCCAGACAAATCTCTGCACGTAAGCGGCAAGGCCGAAAACCAACATTGAATGCCCGTGACCTTCGATCCCTCAGGCGGCACTGCATTAAAAACCGACATCATTCTGTAAAGGATATTACCACGTGGGCTCAGGAACACTTCGGAAAACCATCGTCAGTTAACACAGTTTGTTGCTACATCTACAAGTGCAAGTTAAAACCCTACCATGCAAAGCAAAAGCCATATATCAACACCACCCAGAAACGCCACCGGCTTCTCTGGGCCCGAGCTCATCTGAGATGGACTGACGCAAAGTGGAAAAGTGTGCTGTGGTCTGACCAGTCCACATTTCACATTGTTTTTGGAAATCATGGACGTCGTGTCCTCCGGGCTAAAGAGGAAAAGGACCATGGATTGTTATCAGCGCAGAGTTCAAAAGCCAGCATATGTGATGGTATGGGGGGGGTATGTTAGTGCCCATGGCATCATGGGTAACTTGCACATCTGTGAAGGCACGATTAATGCTGAAAGGTACATACACGTTTTGGAGCAACATATGCTGCCATCCAAGCGATGTCTTTTTCAGGGACGTCCCTGCTTATTTCAGCAAGAAAATGCCAAGCCACATTCTGCACATGTTACAACAGCATGGCTTCATAGCAAAAGTGCAGGTACTAGACTGGCCTGCCTGCAGTCCAGACCTGTCTGCAGTCCAGACCTGTCTCCAATTGAAAATGTGTGGCGCATTATGAAGCGCAAAATACGACAACGGAGACCCCGGACCGTTGAGCAACTGAAGTCGTACGTCAAGCAAGAATGGGAAAGAATTCCACCTACAAAGCTTCAACAGTTAGTGTCCTCAGTTCCCAAACGCTTATTGAGTGTTGTTAAAAGGAAAGATGATGGAACACAGTGGTAAACATGCCCCTGTCCCAGCTTTTTTGGAACGTGTTGCAGGCATCAAATTCAAAATGAGTGAATATTTGCAAAAAAACAATAAAGTTTATCAGTTTGAACATTAAATATATTATCTTTGTAGTGTATTCAATTGATATAGGTTGAAAATGATTTGCAAATCATTGTATTCTGTTTTTATTTACGTTTTACACAACGTCCCAACTTCATTGGAATTGGGGTTTGTACATGTGCTCACAGCCACTGTGGTAAAGAGAAACATAAAGCCAACATTAGGCCTGGAGGCCTGTGAAGGAATGCACAGGATCAAAATAATAAATGGAGTTGAAGAAGCCAACAAAGATGATTTACTCTCTGAATCTAAAGATATCTTGCAGGTCCTGGGCTGCCAAGAAGAACTCAAGACAAGACTGGAAGAGACCGCTGTACTAAAAGTACACCCTCCAAAAAAAATACCTGTCCTGCTCAGGGACAAACTGACAGAGGAGCTCTGCAGGATGGAAAACATTGGCGTTATGAAGATAATCGATGAGCCCACTAAATGGGTGAGTTGTATCATTGTGGTAGGCAAGCCGACTGGAAGTCTCAGAATCTGTCTTGATCCAGAAGATCTAAATTCTGCGATAAAAAGAGAACACTCAGCTTTTAACTGTGGATGAAATCACATCCAAATTAGCAAACGCTAAACATGTCTCGGTCCTTGATGCTAGTTCTAATTTCTGGCAAATCAAACCCAATGACAGAAGTGCTCATCTATGCACTTTCAACAGCCCATGTGGACGCTATTGATTCTTCAGGCTTCCATTCAGGATAAACTCAGCATCAGAGGTATTCCAGAAGACTCTGAAGCAGGTTTCTGGAGGACTGCATGATGTGGAAACATACATCGGTGACTACCTAGTGTGCAGCAACACTAAAGAACAATACGATAAGGGACAAACAAGGAATGGAATGAAACAGAGGTAAGAACCTGAAATTAAATCAAGAAAAATGCAACATAGGATTGGAGGAAATTAAATATCTGGGACTCCTTCTATGTAAAGATGGACCGAAACCAGACCAGAGCAAGGTGGAGGAAGTAAAGAACATGCCAACCCCATAGTGCAAAAAAGACATGGAAAGATTCCTGGGAATGGTAACCTATCTTGGGAAATGTATTCCCAATCTCTGTGACCATACAGCACGGCTCAGAGAGCTCACACAGCATGATGTGGTGTGGGACTGGGAGGAGCACGAAGAAGCTCATACAAAGCTGAAAGCAATGCTCACAGAAGCACCTGTACTGAAATATTATGACCTCAACCTACCTGTGACTCTGTCATTCGATAGGTTTAAGAGAGGCTTAGGAACAGTGCTTCTACAGGGAAGAAGAACCTGTTGCATATCATGAGCCATAAGTGAAACAGAACAACGTTATGCACAAAGTGAGAAAGAAATGCTAGCAATAGTTTTTGGACTTTAAAGATTTCATAAGTTTGTCAATGGCAAAGAAACTGAAGTTGAATCTGATCACAAAGCACTAGAGGTAATTCTAAAAAAGCAACTCAGCTATGCACCTGCAAGAATACAGAGGTTACTGTTGAGAACACAAAAGTACCAGAAGAATGTGAAATACCGACCTGGTAAAGAAGTGATAGTTGCAGACGCCTTATCAAGAGCTCACATACCAGCTCAGCAGCAGATGATCAAGATACAGAGACATGTGTACATATGGTTGTAACAAGTTTTTCTGTCTGCTGACAAGTTGCAAAACAGTAGAAAGGAGACAGCTGATGATGAAATAATTCAAACACCGAGCCAGGTGGTGCATGTAGGCTGGCCAGAAAGGAGGAGCAGAATCCCCAGAGACATTCAAGATGACTGGAACCACAGAGAGGAGATAACATGTCATGATGGAATCATTTTCAACTGAGACCGAGTCATTGTACCACGATACACGAGACAGGACACGCTTGATCGCATTCATGAGAGTCACTTTGGGATTGAAAACTACTCTTTTGGCCAGGAATGTCCAAAGAAATAACAGAGCTGGTGAGTAGTTCAGTGTGTGACATACAGAAGGGCATAATCCAAAGAGCCACTGCAGCCACCCAGTGTACCTGAGATGGGAAAAGATCAGTGTTGATCGCTTCACGTACAACAAAAATTAGGACTTACTCATTGTAGATTCATGGAGGTGAAACTGTAACGTTATGCAACTGTATTGTTTATAAGGGTGGGATACCTGCAGTCAGTTGAGACGGAAAAGGCCACTTAGATGAAGATGAAACATTTCTGTTAAACGTTGAGTCCAGATGAACTGGATCGCCGGCAGCCATACCAATATATACCCTGGCTCTGCTGAATAACAAAGCTAAGCAGGTATGGGCTTGGCTAGTACTTGGATGGGAGACCTCCCGGGAAAACTGAGTTGCTGCCGGAAGTGGTGTTGGTGGGCCAGTAGGGGGAAGTCTTCCCTCTGGTCCTAATAAAAACAACAACAGTCCTCGCCATTATCAACAGCTCCTGGGCCACTGGTACCATTCCAACCTGTTTCAAATATGCAGTAGTCCAGCCCCTACTGAAAAATCCCAACTTAGACCCTACCTTATCTAGTAACTACAGACCTATTTCTAAACGTCCATTCTTGTCAAAGGTTCTCGAAAAGGTTATTCCAAGCCAGTTGCTGCCCTACCTATGTGAAAACAACATCTTGGAGATCACAGAAAGGTGAGTCAGTTCATCTGGACACAACGTTTAGTGGGAGAAACGTTTCATCACTCATCCAAGTGACCTCGTCAGTCTCAACTGACTGCAGGTGCCTATGTGAAGAGGAAACAACCATCCCTGAACGGGGGGGGGAGCTAAGACTGTCACCATCTTACAATGCTGTGATTGCAACTAGTCCCCAGTCCTCTGTGAATAGTACACCTGGCCACTGAAACTCTAGTTGGTGGACATGCTCATTTGCATACGAATCTAATCATTGGTTTCAGCCGTTATGCAACTGTGCTTTTTCTGAGGGTGGGGATACATGCAGTCAGTCGAGACTGACTGCAGGTATATAGCGATACAAAAATCTGCTATGTGTAGTAGTACTGTGGGCGGGGCCTGGGTACGGTTTCAAAATAAATGGCGCTATTATCTG
This sequence comes from Lampris incognitus, assembly GCF_029633865.1. Classification (NCBI taxonomy): domain Eukaryota; kingdom Metazoa; phylum Chordata; class Actinopteri; order Lampriformes; family Lampridae; genus Lampris; species Lampris incognitus. The sequence goes on along the minus strand of NC_079229.1, from coordinate 40,091,040 downwards.
TGTGCTCTTAAAATATTTTAATGGTACTCTCTTTTAAACTAAAATAACTGGCAGTGCCTCCAAATAAATTTATGATATATAATAAAGATATATCACTTAGATTTTGGTTTTCAATTCAATTTATTGTCATTTAAAACAATGTGCAGGTACATGTTAAAGATGAAATAAGGGCTGCGGCTTTGCCAAACAGTGCAAGACATCACTTTTTGTCTCTTGTCCTAATTTTTATCTGTCTTTTTAACAGTTATTAAACATGAATTACCTATGAGCTATGACACAAAAAGGTTTCTTTAAATGTAATGCCAAATTATAGTAGGCTATTTACGAGAAAAAAAACAGAATTTCTCAAAATCACATTCACGAATAAAGACAAATAGGACTATATCCCAAATATGAATAAACACAAAATAATATCAAATAACATCAACCATAGGCCCACAAACACACACTGCAACCTATGGTAAGCGTAAACCAAACCCCCGTGGCTGGCCTTAGTCGTAGCTTGGGAACGTATCTAGAAACTAGTGGCCGCTTCTCTTGGTCACACAAGCCAGATTAAAAAAATCAATAAATAAAAGCAGGTGCTCAGTACTCACAGATCCAGGGGACATTTAGAGGGGGACAGACGAACAACAGAAAACCGTTCTCCAAAGTGGTCCAACGGAGCTGTCGTCTCTTACAGCTACAACTCGTCCGTCTCCTGAATCAGATAAATCAGCTGAGCAACAAGTCCACACACTATGTCGTGGCGAGCTAGCAACAGCTTGTCTTGACCAATTCTTCAAAGCTGAGCTAACTGCTATTATGCTAATACTAATGGCTACTCACAATTAGCAACACAATGCAAAGCTAATGCTATTATGCTAATGCTAACGGCTACTCGCGATTCGCAACACAATGCGTTTTTACACCATAACATGTAGTCACAGTACGAAAAGCAATACACAATCTTATATTTACCTCTTGCGGATCACAAAAATCCGAACCCTTTGGATAACTTCGTCAACCACTAAGTTAGGAACGTATTTTGCTCTCGAACAATCTGCACTGTTCACTTGACGGTGACCATTTGCTTTTTCCCGTTCTCCAACGCGCACCAAACCTAACGGCTTACAACCAAGCCCCGCCCCTCTACCCGGGAATGGACTACGGATTGGCTATCATTTCAGGACATGCCAATTAAAACAAAGGAAAACGTAGACTGACATAATGCAGCTAATCAGTTAAACTTAGACTGACTACACGTGATTGGTTGGCCCTGTACATATTTTTTTTTTTTTTAATAAATTTATTTCTGATTTTTCCCTTTTTTTCTCCCAATTTAGTGGCCAATTGATCCCTATTTTGATTCAAGCACCCACCCTCGTATTGCATGCGTTCGCCAACTGCATCTCTCCGGCCGGCAGTCTCGAAGGAAAGCGCCTCCCCACTTTCGTGACAAGGCGAATCCAAGCCGAACCACTGTTTTTCCGACACACACAGAGACGCATTCATATGACGAACACAAGCCGACTCCGCCCCCCTCCCGAAGACAGCGTTGCCAATGATCGCTGCTTCCTCGAGTCCGGCCATAGTCGGATCTGACGAGACCGGGGCGCGAACCCCAGTCCCCAGTGGGCAACTGCATCGACACCAAGCCGATGCTTAGACCGCTACACCACCGCGGACGCGGCCCTGTACATATTAAGCAAACTATGCTCATTGGCATAAAATCTAACCTTTTAACTGTAAAGATTATGACTTCTCTATTTTATCCTTCCATTTATATTTTAAACATATTTAAACATTATGAACTTCATTTTTAAAACTATTTATATCCTCAACGAATTTTAAACAAATGTATATGAATTTTAGGTGTCTAACTGAATTTCAGCCAGATGTCTAAATGCATTTTAGCTAGGGCTACAAGTGATTTTCTTACCTGGATTATTGAGTGGCGGCCTGTCCAGGGTGTCTCTCCACCTGCCGCCCAGTGACTGCTGGGATAGGCTCCAGCATCCCCGCGACCCTGAGAGCAGGATAAGCGGTTTGGATAATGGCTGTATGGATTATTGAGCATGCATAAAAAAAAATCTTGGAAAGATTTCAGTCAGGTTTTAAGGCTTATCATAGCACAGAGTCTGCCTTGCTGAAAGTATGGAATGACCTGCTCCTCTCTACTGACTTCGGTGACTGTGCCATCCAATTCTTCTCGACCTCAGCATGGCATTCGATAGTCTGGATGATGACATTTTAATAGACTGTCTCCAGTACGTGGTTGGTGTTGATGGCTCTGACTTGAAATGGTTCACATCCCACCTCAAAAAAATAAGAAAAGAGAAGCTTCTCCATTAACATAGGCAATTGTTCCTCTCCCCTAGCTAGCCTCTCCTGCGGGGTCCCACAAGGTTCTATCATAGGTCCCATTATTTTCTGTGTATGCATACTTCCCCTCAGTCAAATCATTCAAAAATACATTTCCTTTCACTGTTATGCTGATGACACAGCTTTATCTCCTCCTGAAACCAAACTACCAGTCCAATCTAGCCAGCCTCTTGACTGCCTCGAGGACAAAGTGCTGGATGGCACAAAAACTTCCTAAAGCTGAATGAAGGCAAATCTGAAGTTGTCCTATTTGGCCCCCCTTTAATCTATTGTTTACCAATAGTCTGGGCAACCTGTCCACCCTAGTCAACCATCATGTCAAACACCTTGCTGTGAATATTTGATTCAGCCTTCAAGTTTGACAAGCAAGTTAGTGCAGTAGTGAAAGCCAGTTTTTTCCAGTTTTGTACTATTGTCAAAATCAAACCGTTTCTCTTTTTTAAAAATCTTGAGAAAGTCATCCACACTTAAATATCCTCCCGCTTACACTACTGTAACTCCATGTATATTGGGATTATTAGTCAGTCACCCATGTCCTGTCTGCAACTGGCCCAGAACACCGCAGTCAGGCTCCTGACAGGTACCTGGAAGAGGGACCATATTATCCCTATACTGGCCTCTCTCCACTGGCTGCCTGTGTGGTTGAGAATTGATTTTAAGGTTCTCCTGTTTGTTTATAAAGCCCTAAATGGTCTGGCCCTGTCCTATATGGAAGACCTTTTAACCCTCTATTCCACCTCCAGGTCTCACAGGTCGGCTGACTTGGAACACCTGGCTGTCTCGTGAACAAAACTCAAGCTCAGGGGTGACCGCGCCTTTGCGGTTGCAGCCCCTAGACTCTGGAACAGCATTCCCCTTCCTATCAGATCTGCCCCCTCCATCGAAGTCCCGGCTAAAAACTTACTTTTATTCACTTGTGTTTGAATCCTCCTGATGTGGCTGATTTCTGGCTTGTGCCTATGCCTGCGAGCTATGTGCCTTGTGTTTTAGCTACCTGCTGTGGTCTGTACAGCACTTTGGTCAATGTGGGTCATTTTTAAATGTAACTTACAAATACATTTGGGTTGATTTGACTAATGGTATCATTCCACCAAATGTACAAGGTTGGCAGTGATTGGTTGGTGGTAGTCACTTCTTCAGCAAAGTTTGGTTAACATGCAACTCATGTCTGGTGTCTTGGTTATCGTAAGAACACAACAATTGTTATTTTTTATTTTTCAGGCTAAAGGGGTTCATGACCATCCCAGACCAGAGTCAAAGTCAGAAACTGAAGCCAGACGGAGTTCTGTGAAGAGACGCGTCAGCTCTCCTCCATTTACACAGAAAAGACGACTCATTGAAACACAGGTAAACTTTGTCTGTCTTCCACTCATAGATTCTGGTTTTATGAACTTTTATTTGTATTTTATGTATTTCTTATTATTCATTTATGGTATTTTATTGTCTGATTTAAGTGTGTTTGACTAGTACAGTCAGTCTCTAATGTGTTAGATGGCATTGTATAGTTTAAGTGAGTTGGATAAATTTAGTCTGTTTAAATAAGTTGGGTTGATTTAGTCTGGTTAGTTGTGTTGGGTTTGTTTAGTCTTTTTTTAAGTATGTTTGATTGGTACAGTCTGGTTTAAGTGTGTTAGATTGGTTGAGTCTGGTTTACGTGAGTTTGATAGTTTAGTCTGGCTCCTACTGTCCCCTGAATTGTACTGTGTTGTAGATTGAACTATCAAGTTGTGAATTATTAATGGTGTGTTATTAATGACGTTAATAGCAACCTGAAATATTTTACATATTCACCCTTGATGTTTCTGTTTTTTTAAATGTGTATTTCAGGGCATCGGTCCAGCTCTTCTGTCCTGTGTTGAGGCTCCAGAACGCTTCTCCTTCATTACTGAGACCAACTTCCCTCTCCAGTCACAGCACTACCCAGCATTCCAAAGCCCTGAACCTTACTATAATACCCACAATCCTTTAGGTGAAGCCTCAACCCCCCTTCAAAAATCAGCCAACCATAGGTTGTATATGTCCAGGGCAGGGTGTGGCTATGATTTCCCCAGCTACCTGACACCCGGGTCCTATCCCACACCTCTCCACCGAGACCCAGCAAGCAACCCGGACCTCTGTGATACCAGGTCACCTTTTGCCGCTGTCTGTGTGTGTGTGTGTGTGTGTGTGTGTGTGAGTGAGTGAGTGAGTGAGTGAGTGAGTGAGTGAGTGAGTGAGTGAGTGTGTGTGTGTGTGTGTGTGTGTGTGTGTGTGTGTGTGTGTGTGTGTGTGTGTGTGTGTGTGTGTGTGTCTAATGTATACTAATTTGTGCGTTAAAGCTGTATTGAGCTGCAGTGAATCAAATGGTCCCCTATGATAACAAAGGGTTGTGCGTACTGCCAGTGGTACTGAGAAGCAACACCAGTTTAGGTTGGACAGTTAAGGAAACTGTAGACTGCAATCTTGATTCTCAGTGTGATCAGCAGTACGACCGATGCTTTGCCATTAGAGAAAGTCGTTTGACTCCCTGAAATAATGTTTTATGTAGCTTTAATGTTTACATAATATCTTTTAGTGTCAATTAATGTGCCTGTAATGTGAAATGGTCACGTGGTACGATATGTATAAAAAGGTTAAATGAAGCATAGATGTAGAGGACAGTGATGGAGGTGTCCGGGTATAAAGGATATAAAAGGGTGTAGACGTAGAGGACAGTGATGGTGGTGTCCATGCATAAAGGAAAAAAGGGGTGTAGACGTAGAGGACATTGATGGAGGTGACCATGTATAAAGGATGTAAAGGGGTGTACATGTAGAGGACAGTGACGGTGGTGCCCATGTATAAAGGATATAAAGGGGTGTAGATGTAGAAGACAGTGATGGAGGTGTCCATGTATAAAGGATATAAAGGGGTGTAGATGTAGAGGACAGTGATGGAGGTGTCCATGTATAAAGGATATAAAGGGGTGGGTCTGCAGTGGTGTAGCGGTCTAAGCATCGGCTTTGTGTCGATGCAGTTGCCCACTGGGGACTGGGGTTCGCGCCCCGGTCTCGTGAGATCAGACTATGGCCGGTCTCGATGAAGCAGCAATAATTGGCAACGCTGTCTTCGGGAGGGGGACGGAGTCGGCTTGTGTTCATCACATGAACGTGTCTCGGTGTGTGTCCGAAAAAGCAGTGGTTCGGCCTGGATTCGCCTTGTCACGAAAGGGGCGAGGCGTCTCCTTCAAGACTGCCGGCCGGAGAGATGCAGTTGGAAAACGCATATGCAGTACGAGGGAGGGTGTTTGAACTAAAATAGATTGATTGGCCACTAAATTGGGAGGAAAAGGGAAAAATCAGAAATAAATTTATTTTAAAAAAAAGGATATAAAGGGGTGTAGATGTAGAGGACAGTGAATGAGGTGTCCATGCATAAAGGGTGTAAAGGGGTGTAGATGTAGAGGACAGTGAAGGTGTTGTCCATGCATAAAGGATATAAAGGGGTGTTGATGTAGAGGACAGTGATGGTGGTGTCCATGCATAAAGGGTGTAAAGGGGTGTAGCTGTAGAGGACAGTGATGGAGGTGTCCGTGTATAAAGGATATAAAGGGGTGTAGATGTAGAGGACAGTGAAGGTGTTGTCCATGCATAAAGGGTGTAAAGGGGTTTAGATGTAGAGGACAGTGATTGAGGTGTCCATGCATAAAGGGTGTAAAGGGGTGTAAATGTGGAGGACAGAGGACAGCTTCCCACAAGTCTCCCCAGAGAGTTTAGGTTTTAATGCCGGCGTGTCGTCGTTCTACTCGCCTCATATTTGATTGGTCTAACGAGCTGGAAACATGTGTCGCCTACGTCACATGGGTCTCGGCATCTTTGATGCCCCCATATGACGTAGACAATTCGGAAGACGTTGATGGTAATGTGTATGGAGGAAAAACCATTGATTTTCCCCGACAAAGTCTAGTTTTTGTTTAAGTCATCATGACGACAATCAGTTCTACCATCCTAGAGCCATACCAACAAGTTGTCCAGTCAACACAACAAGGGAACATGTACGGAGTGTTTAATGGTTCTTCATTCAGAGTGTATGGTGGATTTGTGGGTAGGTGGTTTTACTGTGTATTTTGTGTGTTAATGTGTATTAATTTATATATTTATGTGTACTCGATGTTCTGCATGTGTAGCTATGTGTAATAACATAAGTATAGTCACCCTAGCCCAAGGGTAATTGAACAGTTACATTGGACTAAACATTAAATATGTTGGGTCATCCAGGTAGCGTAGCGGACTATTCCGTTGCCTTTCAACATGGGGATCGCGGGTTTGAATCTCTGTGTTACCTCTGGCTTGGTAGGGCGTCCCTACAGACACAATTGGCCGTTGTCTGCGGGTGGGAAGCCGAATGGGGGTATGTGTTCTGGTGGCTGCACTAGCGCCTCCTCTGGTCGGTCGAAGCGCCTGTTCAGGGAGGAAGGGGAACTGGGGGAATAGTGTGATCCTCCCACGCGCTACGTCCCCCTGGTGAAACTCCTCACTGTCAGGTGAAAAGAAGCAGCTGGTGACTCCACATGTATCGGAGAAGACTTGTGGTGATCTGCAGCCCTCCCCGGATCAGCAGAGGGGGTGGAGCAGAGACTGGGGCGGCTCGGACGAGTGGGGTAACTGGTCAGATACAACCGGGGAGGAAAAGGGAAGAAAAAAAAACATTAAATGTGTTGTTGACAGATCGTCGCCATTAGTTGTATTTTGGGAAATGCATTTCAGTTGCATGAATGTTTTGTCTGTGAGATTGGGTACAGTAATGTATATCATGTATGTCCTCGGTTTGTCTTTGCTTCTCACAGCAGAATGGCTCCCGTCCTGGGCTCCTCCTCCTCCTCTGGGCCTCTCTCCTCCACCTCTCCCTCCTATGACCCTCAGGGAGCCAAGTCTCCCCCAGGCTGGAAGGATCTGCTTAAGAGTGGCACCCCCTATGGAGACAACCACCACTACTACAGCCCAGAATACCCCTGTCGTTACCCCAGCAACGCATCAGGGTCCCCTGCACCACTACAGACAATCATCACAACAACAACAAAAGTAAATAAACATTGCATTCAAGCTACATGTAATAATAATAATATCAATAACAATAATAATAATAATAACTAGTAGTGAGAAGATAACAGTAGCAGCAGAAAGAAGAATAATTTTTTTATTGGGCTTTAAATGATAAGTGATTTAAAAGGAACAATGAAACACAATAAAATTAGAATGAAACAAGGGAAGAAATAAGAACACGGACATAAAGGATTATAGACTTACAAAGGCTGGTCTATAAATAGGGCTTTTAAGAGTATTTTTAAATAAGAAAGAGTATTTGCCAACTTGAGCTCCTTGCCTGATCGCTGATCATGAATTTAGATCTTGGAAAAGTTAAAAAAAAAAAGAACAAAAGAAGCCTGTCCTAGAACCGCAAGCTGAATTCAGAGGTTTATGGTTTAAGCGGATTGGATGTATGCTGGGGTCAGTCCCAGACAGTTTAACCGTAAAAGAAATATTATGTTTCTACACAATTGGAACAGTTAGTGACAAAACGGCAGTGGCTCTCAAATTGAATCATGAATTGAGCAAAGGAAGGAGTTTGGCTTTGAGTACTCGATTTTAATTGGTGCGGCTAAATGAGGACTTGTTGGGCAGGTAATACTTCAGAATTTGATATGCGCCTGAACGTTTTGCAACAGGGTCTCTATAGGAACTGGAGAGGAAGCTGTAAACAAAGAGCTTGAGTTGAGTCAAGCTTTCGCCCCCCCCCCCCCCCATCTGTCAGACCACTTCTTTATTTAATTCATGGCCTTCTTATTGGAAGTTATATGGTTTGGAGACAGTGGCACTGTCGAAAAGACAGGAGGCGGAGCTGGAGGTGGCAGAGTTGAAGATGCTAAGATTTTCCTTGGTAGTGATGAAGAAGGACAGTATTAGGAATGAGTATATTAGAGGGACCGTTCAAGTTGGACGATTTGGAGACAAAGCAAGAGAGGCAAGCCTGAGACGGCTTGGACATGTGTGGAGGAGAAATGCTGGGTATATTGGGAGAAGGATGCTGAATATGGAGCTGCCAGGGAAGAGGAGAAGAGGAAGGCCAAAGAGGAGGTTTATGGATGTGGCGAGGGAAGACATGCAGGTGGCTGGTGTGACAGAAGAAGATGCAGAAGACAGGAAAAAATGGAAACGGATGATCCGCTGTGGTGACCCCTAACAGGAGCAGCCAAAAGTAGTAGGAGTAGTAGGCCTTCTTACTGGAACATCCCCACGTTCCTCCACAAATAGTCTCCTTCCGCTGAAACATCCGAGCCCTTACCCCGACCCAGCTTTCCAATGAGATCTTGGCTTCTATGCCTCCTCATAATGAATTCTCCTTCTCCCTGTCAACGAGGCTACAGACACTGTTCCTCACTAGCCTCCTCGCTTAATAATCTCTGCCCTCTAGCATCCAAATCTTGTCGTAACGCCCCCCCCCCAGTCCATGGTTCACTGAGGTCATCAGAAAGCAAGGGGTGGAGCTCAGAGTGGCAGAGAGAAAATGGCATAAAACCAGAGTCCACTGACCTCTGCTACTATCAGTGTCTCCTAGCATCATTCTCCTCCAGCTTAAAAACAGCTTACTATCAGAAAAAGATCTGTGGCGTCACTGATGCTTGAAAAAATTTTTTTGCTTTTAACTCACTCCTCAATCCGGCTCCTCGTACAACTATCACTCTGCTCACTCCAGGCATGTTCACCTTATACTTTACTGATAAGGTTTCTGCCATCAGTAACCATTTCTCTGAGCCTGGCCAACTCTGCCTGATGCTGTGAGCTAACAGTGCTCCACTCATCTCATTCTTTCCCCTGACCGAGGAGGAAGTCTCCAAGCTTCTGCTGGACTCTCGTCCCACTACCTGTCCGTTGGACCCAATACCATCCAATCTCCTACAGACCATTTCCCCCGCACTTAACCCCACAGTCGCACACATCATCAACTCCTCACTTACAATAGGTGTGTTCCCCACTGCATTTAAGGAAGCTCTGGTCACCCCACTGCTAAAAAAACTACACCCAACCCAGCCCAGGTTGAAAACTACAGAACACACGGTCTTTAACCAAGTCTCCGAATTCCTTTCTGAGAACAATCTGTATGATCCGGCTTTAAGCGGGGTCACTCTACCAAGACTGCACTCCTGTCGGTAATAGAATCACTGCATTTAGCTAGCACTTCTGGTCAGTCCTCAGCTTTATTGCTGCTAGATCTGTCAGCTGCCTCTGACATGGTTAACCACCAAATCCTCCTCTCCACACTCACTGAGCTTGGTATCTCAGGGTCTGCCCTCCGCTGGTTCATGTCCAAACTTCACGACTTATCTACAGGGGTGCCTCAAGGGTCAGTGCTCAATCCCCTTCTCTTCTCAATATACACCACCTCACTTGGTGTAATCATCTACTCCAATGGTTTCTCATACCAGTGCTATGCTGATGATACGTAGCTCTTCCCATCATTCCCGCCGGATGACCTCACAGTCTCGACACGGATAACATCATGCCTTGCTGATATCTCTGCATGGATGAAAGAACCCCGCCTTCAGGTTAACCTATATAAGACTGAGCTCCTTGTCATCCCAGCCAGTCCGTCCTTACAACAACAGATCTATATCCAGCTCGGATTAACCCAACTCATGCCCACAAAGTCTGCCTGAAACTTGGGTGTCATGATTGATGACCAACTAACCTTTAAGGTTCATGTGGCTTCGATTGCTCGGTCGTGCCGATTTGCCCTGTACAACATCAGAAAAATTAGACCCTACCTGTCTGAGCATGCAGCAGAACTCCTGGTACCGGCTCTTGTAATATCATGCATTTAACTACTGCAACTCCTTACTGGCAGGTCTCCCTGCATGCACTTTCAAACCTTTGCAAATGATCCAGAATTTGGCGGTGCATCTGGTCTTCAACCAACCCAAAACAGCACGTCACCCTGCTGTTTATATCCCTCCACTGGCTCCCAGTAGCTGCCAGCATCAAATTCAAAACCTAAATGCTCACTTACAAGACAGCAACTAAAACGGCTCCCACCTACCTCAACTCCCTCATTCAGGTCTGCACTCAGTCCCACTCTGCCAATGAAAGACGCCTGGCACTTCCGCCACAACGGGGCCTTGAGTCACTACCCAGACTCTTCTCTTCTGTAGTTCCCCAGTGGTGGAGTGAGTTACCAAACTCCATTCGATTTGCTGAGTCCATCTCCATCTTTAAGATGAAGCTAAAGACCCAGCTCTTTCACGAACACCTCCACACCTGATGGTATTAATAAAATACAAAAAAAATAAAAAAAATAAAAAATCGCTTCTATGCAACCTATGCGTTGCTTTTATGCACTGTCTGTTGACACCTATGTCCTATCGGTCTTGAACCTAGTTTTTTTACACTTACTTGCGTTGTTGTCCCCTGACTAGATCCTTGCTTGTGTTGTGTTAACTCTCAGATGTACGTCGCTTTGGATAAAAGTGTCTGCTAAATGAAATTGTAACATTGTAACAACAGACTTTCTTGCCTATTTCCAAAATAAGTACAACTGATTAATCTAATCACATTTTGTTTTAGCAGACCCCATTAAAGAATAAAAGCACACTGGAAGACATTTCCTCAAATTTTAAAGGGAATCTGTGCTGAACTGCATTGAATGGTTAAAATATTATCGTTTAAGCACAATTAAGAAATGACAGATATTTCAGACATTATACCTGGCTGCCTTCCTGTCACTCGTTTTTCTCCTGAGCTTTTTTGCATCTTTGCACCTTGTCGTCCTTGTACATTTTGGTTTCGTTATTCAGCCTTAATGTTTTAGTTATCCAACTGGTCACATTACCAACCTCAGAATTGCATCTCTGCTCTTTGCAGATGATGTGGTTTTGTTGGCTTCATCAGAATGCGACCTCCAGCATGCACTGGGGCAGTTTGCAGCTGAGTGTGAAATGGTCAGGATGAGAGCCAGCACCTCCAAGTCTGAGGCCATGGTTCTCTATCAGAAAATGGTGGATTGCTCCCCCGGGTTGGGGATGAGTTGTTGCCTCAAGTGAAGGAGTTCAAGTATCTCGGAGTCTTGTTTATGAGTGAGGGTATGATGGAGCAGGAGATTGTCAGGCAGATTGGTGTAGCATCAGCCGTAATGCGGATGTTGTACTGGACCGTTGTGGTGAAGAAGGAGCTGAGCCAAAAGGCAAAGCTGAGTTTCCTCCGTAGGGTGTCTGGGTTCAGCCTGAGAGATGGGGTGAGGAGCTCAGACATCCGGAGGGAGCTCGGAGTAGAGCTGCTGCTCCTTTGCATCAAAAGAAGCCAGTTGAGGTGGTTCGGGCATCTGATTAGGATGCCTCCTGGGCGCCTTTCTTTGGAGATTTACCGGGCACAGCCAACTGGGAGGCGACCCCAGCATAGACCCAGAACTCTCTGGAGGGACTACATGTCCAGTCTGGCCTGGGAACGCCTTGGGATACCCCAGGAGGAGCTGGAGGGTGTTGCTGGGGACAGAGATGTCTGGAGTGCCCTACTTAGCTTGCTGCCACCGCGACCTGATCCAGGAGAAGCAGCTGATGAATGAATGAATGAATGAATGAATACTGGTCACATTAATTTAGTCGTTGTTGTGTCTTAAATGTTTTTTTGTTTTATTTTTCTTTTGTTTTATTAACTGCTTTTATGATGGGGGCACTCCTTTTCTCTCCTCTCCTCTAACCTCTTGTCCTCACCTCCTCTCCTGTGTGCTCTTTCTTCTCATATCCCCTTTTGTTGTCCTCCTCTTTGTCCCTAGGTCTCCTACCAGCCGTGCCCTAAGCCCCCAGCAGCCATTCCTCCCTTCCAGTCCTGTCCCAAACCTCCAGGTGGCCTGCCCTCCTACCAGGCCTGTCCTCCCCCCAAAAACCCAGGCCTCCCTGGCTGCTCCTCTCTGCTGGATGACTCCTCCTCCTCTTACTCCTCTGAGGTGAAAGTAACTGAGGAGTCAGGCGGGGTGATCAAATCTCTCTCCTTTCCGCCAGAGTCTCTTCCAACCAAGACGGAGCGATCTGAGAGCTATGACTACCGCTACACTTACCCTAATACCTATAGATATGACAACTACTAAGAACGACTCTTACTACTGCTGTGGTTTCTACTAACACTACTACTACCATGACAGTGTGATTAGAAAGCTATGATTACCACCACACCCTGCCCAATACCTATAGATTTGACAACTAAATATCACAGCCAATACTACTATTAATACTACCGCTAGTAAAACTAGTTCTACTACTTCTTGTTGCATTTTCCATTACAATTTCATGTAATGTAAATGTACAAATACAACTGCAGTGATCAGTTGTTCTTACTGCTTATACTACAGTCACACCATCTAAATAAATCTTTCAGTTGTTAAGATTCAATTGTTTAATCTATTTCCCTTCCAGATAAAGGTAAGACACTGGCTCATGCATTATAATGAATCTTATTTAAATAAGAAATAACAGACTGGACTAGTCTAGTCTAAATTTTGAATCTAATTACTGGACTGTGTCTGAAGTCTTTATTCTTATAAGTGGGCTGAACTGAACTGTTCTGTACTGCACTAAACTGAACTGTACTCCACTGAACTGTGCTGAACTGTACTGAACTGAACTATTCTGTTCTGAAATCTATTGAATTGATCGTTGGTGTTCTAAACTTAACTGCGCTGAACTTATGTGAACAGTTCTAAACTGACCTGAATTGTGCTGAACCTCACTAAACTGACCTGAACTGTACTGATCGGAACTATTCTGTTCTAAAGTGAACTGTTCTGGATGAGCCGAACTGTGCTGAACTGTACTGAACTGAACTATTCTGTTTTTGTTTTTTTATCCCGCCTCCTCTTTTTCTCCCCAATTGTATTTGGCCAATTAACCCACTCTTCTGAGCCATCCCGGTCTCTGCTCCACCCCCCCTGCCGATCCGGGGAGGGCTGCAGACTACCACATACCTCCTCCGACACATGTGGAGTCATCAGCTGCTCCTTTTCACCTGACAGTGAGGAGTTTCACCAGGGGACGTAGCGCGTGGGAGGATCACACTATTCCCACCAGTTCCCCCTCCTCCCCTGAACAGGCGCCCCGACCGACCAGAGGAGGTGCTAGTGCAGAGACCAGGACACATACCCACATCTGGCTTCCTACCTGCAGACATGGCCAATTGTCTCTGTAGGGACGCTCGACCAAGCCGGAGGTAACACGGGGATTTGAACTGGTGATCCCCGTCTTGGTAGGCAATAGAATAGACCACTGTGCTACCCGGACATCCTCAAACTGCACTGAACTTTCCTGAACTGAACTCTTTTTGTTCAGAACTGAACTGTGCTGATCTGTACTGATCTGAACTATTCTGTGCTGAAATTAACTGTCGTTAACTCTTCTGAACTGTTCTAACTGAACTGAATTGTGCTGAACTGTTCTGTTCTGAAATGAACTATCGTGAACTGTTCTGAACTGTTCTCTCTGAACTAGATTGTGCTGAACTGTATCAGATTTAACTGTGCTGAACTGTACTGAACTGAACTATTATGCTCTAAACTGAATTATGTTGAACAGTACTGAACTAAACTGAACTGTGCTGAACTGAACTATTCTGTTCTGAAGTGAACCGTATTGTGCTTCATTGAACTAAACTATTCTGTTCTGAACTGAATCGTGCTGAACTGTGCTGTGGAATGCTTACAACTCTTTGGAGCAGGAGCTGCTGACCAGAGTTTGTTTTATTTCAGTCAAATGTCTCAGGCATCATCTTAGTTCGTCAGCTTCCTAACAACTAAAGTTTAGGACTGACCTTTACCCTAACATCATTAAACAGCAAATTAGCCAAATAGCCAACTGCAAACTAGCAGAATATCTAAACAGTACTACCTAAGCAGAAAAAGTGAAAATGTTAACAAGCAGGCCACACCCATATCATGTTGGAACTGCTCACTGAGCCATCATCCTCATCTCCATCTGAAGTCATCCTCCTACCTGTCATAAAGGAGATCTTATGAGACAAGGGGGGAAAAAAGATACAGAGACACTGAGAAGAACACGAGGAGATAAAAGTAAAAGGATAAAGGACAACAACACCACAGAATCAGCATTTAAGAGGCTGAGAAAACAATGGAAATTGGGCTTTGATACAGTCTGGTTGTAAAAAGGAGTCAAATGACAAATGGAAACTGATGTGAACCTTCACCAATAAGGAAAAAAGGTTTTGTGGGTTAGACCATGGCTTCCAGTACAGATGCCAGGGTCATAAATACTAATATATATTAGGGTTAATTAGACACATTCTGCCACATAGTACTTTTAACAGATACATACTAGCACACAATAGTGCTCTTGTCATGGTAGGACTCCACACTCCGGTCTACAGTGTCCTGGTCTAAGAAGCTCTGCTGTAAATGATCAAAGGTTGGATGTTGAGGATTGTTGGCTTGTGTTTCATTCTGTGTCTGTGAGTAATAAATGTTGTTTTGACAAGAACACGCCTGAACATGAACTACTTCTGCTGGCCTGCCAATGAACCTCAGTCTTCTCCCCTTTCTTCTCGTCTTGTTTCCGCTCTCTTACTCTGTCTGCTCCCTCTCTAACCTCTTTTTCTGAATTATCTTCTTTTCAACTATTTATCTCTCTCCTCTTTATTTCTCTTTTCTTCTCCCTTGTTCTTCCTTTAATGTCTTATTCCGGTATAATTAGTGATCAGTCTTGTTAAAGCTCAACACTTCAGGACTGTCATTACCTACTATGACAGTCTCTCCTCCACCAGTCACTCATTACAGTCCATTTACTTCCATCAGCATCCATCACTGCTTTTTAAGCTGCAGCTTCCACAGGCTGGCACAACAGACCACCCAATACCAGCCAGCTCTAATATGTTCCTCTACAATATCATGCTGCATGACACACGTTACACAAACAACATGCTATAATACACACCATATATTACACTACACACAGTACATGCTGCATTAAACAATATAGAACTAAAATACACCACATACAACATACATAGCCCAACATACATATCAACACACTACATACATGCAACATACACATTCCAACATATAAATACACTACATACATACAACACACATATTCCAACATACATATCAACACACTACATACATACAATATACATATAAATACACTACATACAACATACATATAAATACACTACATATATACAACATACATATTCCAACATACATAAATAAAAACACTACATACATACAACATACATATGCCAGCATACATATAAATGCACTACATACAACATACATATTCCAACATACATAAATACACTACATACAACATACATATTTCAATATACATATCAACACACTACACACATACAACATACATATTCCAACATATAAATACACTACATACATACAACATACATATTCCAACATATAAATACACTACATACATACGACATAAATATTCCAACATATAAATATACTACACACATACAACATACATATTCCAACATGCATATCAATACACTACATACAACATAGATATTCCAACATACATATAAATACAATACATACACACAACATACATATTCCAAAATACATATCAATACACTACATACATACAACATACATATTCCAACATACATATCCATACACTACATACATACAACATACATATTCCAACATACATATCAATACACTACATACATACATACATATTCCAACATACTGATCAACACACTACATACAACATTCATATTCCAATATACATATCCATACACTACATACATACAATGTATGTGTTCCAACATACATATCAATACACTACATACACTACATACATACACTACATACATACATACATACATACATACATACATACATACATACATACATACATACATACATACATACATACATACATACATACAACATGCATATTCCAACATACATATAATACTCTACATACAACATACATATTCCTACATACATATCCATACACTACATACATACAACATACATGCATACAACATACATATTAATACACTACATACAACATACATTGAATATCCGTGAAGACATTTCGCCTCTCATCCAAGATGCTTCATCAGTTATGCTGTACAATGCAATGAGGATTGCACTGACCTATACATAGTAGAAACCAAACAACCACTACACAAACGGACGGCCCAACACAGAAGGCCAAACTCCTCAGGACAAGACTCAGCAGTCTATCTACACCTAAAGGAGAAAACACACTCCTTCCAGGGCAGCAACGTACACATTTTGGACAGGGAAGATAGATGGTTTGAAAGAGGGGTGAAGGAAGCCATCTATGCAAAACTGGAAAAACCATCCCTCAAAAGAGGAGGAGGTCTGCGACACCACCTATCTCCCACTTACAATGCTGTCCTCTCATCTCTACCCAGGAGACTCAAGAAGCCTAGCCTCCAAGAACAACAGTCGCTCACTAACGGCTCCAACGACTCATGACCACTGAATGGAGCACAACAAGGTCGAAACTAACACCCCCAACGACCGTCGCTGCTTAACATCGGATCACAAAGAGCCACGGACATCAATAGCTCTGATAACGACGGGCGTGGCTAAACATCAGAACACAAAAGAGCCATGGACATCAATAGCTCTGCTAACGACTCCAAAGAGGACAAATATCCGAGTTTCATCACCAGCCAGTCAGACTAGCTTGGTCTAGTCAGAAAGGCAGAACTGAGGAAGCCTCTTGGATGAGAGGCGAAAAGTCTTCACGGATATATAACAAGTCCAGTTGCACTTGATTCAACTCCTTTGGATAACCATGACCTGGATGAATGAGAACATTCACAGACATACAATATACATATTCCAACATACATATCAATACACTACATACATACAACATGCATATTCCAACATACATAAATACACTACATACATACAACATACATATTACAACATACACATCGATACACTCCATATATACAACATACATATTCCAACATACATATCAATACACTACATACAACATACATATTCCAACCTACATATCAATACACTCCATATATACAACATACATATTCCAACCTACATATCAATACACTACATACAACATACATATTCCAACTTACATACATATCAATACACTCCATACAACATACATATTCCAACATACATATCAATACACTACATGCATACAACATACATATTCCAACATACATATCAATACACTCCATACAACATACATATTCCAACATACATATCAATACACTACATGCATACAACATACATATTGAAAAACATATTCGTAAAACCTTCCTGATCCTGACTGTAAAGCAACATATTCCTGCTGCACAGTGAAGGTGTGGCCAGCCATTCCTTTACCAAACAGCTTCTCATCTTTCTAATCTTCCTTCCACATCATCCCTTCATCTTCACTTTGTCTACACCAATCGATTCTTCTGGACCTTCTCCTGCTCAATAAATACATCTCCTATTCACTGACACCAGATACATTTTTAAACAACTTCCCTCTCTCCCCCATTCTCAAACCATCCATCCATTCCTCCGTTCCTCCTTCCTGCCTCGTCTCCTCTTCTGCACTCAGATGTGGCTTTGCACTAATGGATGTTTTCAATGTAATGCTACATGGTTCTGATCATCCACAAACACACAAAGATAAGAGAACTGCAGCAAGATGATGCAAACAAAGAGGGAAAAGAGAGAAGCGAGAGGTGGAGAGAAGAAAGAGAGAGGCATAGAGAGACAGAAAGAAATAGAGAGAGCAAGACAAAGGGGAAGAGACATATGAAGCATGGCTAACAATTTGGGAAAAGCCAAAAATAACTAAAGTAAAAGTAAAGTAATAGAGTACAAGTCAGAGAAACAACATGCAAACATGTCAGATAATAACACTAAATACAGCAGAAAATATGACATGCTAATGTGTCTTCCTTCTCCCACATGCCTCACCGTGTTATCTGCTTCACGCTAGTCTGAAACTTGTTCAGATATTAACACTAATCATCTGAATTCAAGTTACATGAAGCTCAGTTATAAATGTGGATTAAGGTTGATTAGGGACATCAGTGGCTCAGGAGGTAGAGCAGTTCATCTGGTAACTGGAGGGTTGCTGGTTCAACCCCCGGCTCCTCCTGGCCCAAAAGTGGGGTGATCCTGAGCAAGACACCTAACACTAACTGCTCCTGACAAGCTGGTTGTTACCTTGCATGGTTGATACCTTGCATGGTTGTTACCGTGCATGGTTGTTACCTCGCATGGTCATTACTCTGCATGGTTGTTAGCTTGCATGGTTGTTACCTTACATGGTTGTTACCTTACATGGTTGTCACCTTGCATGGTTGTTACTTTGCATGGTTGTTACCCTGCATGGTTGTAACCCTGCATGGTTGTTACCCTGCATGGTTGTTACCTTGCATGGTTGTTACCCTGCATGGTTGTTACTTTACATGGTTGTTACCTTGCATGGTTGTTACCTTGCATGGTTGTTACTCTGCATGGTTGTTACCCTGCATGGTTGTTACCTTGCAATGTTGTTACATTACATGGTTGTTACCTTGCATGGTTGTTACCTTGCATGGTTGTTACCTTACATGGGTGTTACCTTACATGGTTGTTACCCTGCATGGTTGTTACCTTGCATGGTTGTTACCTTACATGGTTGTTACCTTGCATGGTTGTTACCGTGCATGGTTGTTACCTTGCATGGTTGTTACATGGTTGTTACCTTGCATGGTTGTAACCTTGCATGGTTGTTACCTTACATGGTTGTTACCCTGCATGGTTGTTACCATACATGGTTTTTACCTTACATGGTTGTTACATTGCATGGTTGTTAACTTACATTGTTGTTACCTTGCATGGTTGTTACCTTACATGTTTGTTACCCTGCATGGTTGTTACCTTACATGGTTGTTACCTTACATGGTTGTTACCTTGCACGGTTGTTACCTTGCACGGTTGTTACATTGCATGGTTGTTACCTTACATGGTTGCTACCTTGCATGGTTGTTACCTTGCACGGTTGTTAACTTACATTGTTAACCAGTCAGCCAGCAGCACCTCCCTTTCATTCAAACTACCATTAGAAAGACAGGGATAGAGATATTGTACGTGTATATAAACTTGGGCGGCACGGTTGCGCAGTGGTTAGTGCGGTCGCCTCACAACAAGAAGGTCCTGGGTTCAAGCCCCGGGGTAGTCCAACCTTGGTGGGTCATCCCGGGTAGTCCTCTATGTGGAGTTTGCAAGTTCTCCCCGTGTCTCCGTGGGTTTCCTCCGGGGGCTCCGGTTTCCTCCCACAGTCCAAAGACATGTAGGTCAGGTGAATCACCCATACTAAATTGTACCTAGGAATGAATGGGTGTGTGTGTGTGTGTGTGTGTGTGTGTGTGTGTGTGTGTGGGTCCTGTGATGGCCTGGCGACCTGTCCAGGGTGTCTCCCCACCTGCCGTCCAATGACTGCTGGGATAGGCTCCAGTGACCCTGAGAGCAAGATAAGTGGTTTGGATAATGGAGATGGAGATGGATATAGTATGTATGTATGTATGTATGTATGTATGTATGTATGTATGTATGTATGTATGTATGTATGTATGTATGTATGTATGTATGTATGTATGTATGTGTGTGTGTGTGTGTGTGTGTATATATATATATATATATATATATATATATATATAACTTTGTTAAAAGAAACACTCAACAGTAGGAAAAGTGCTCAACAAATAAGAAGCAAAATAATCCAGTGAGTCAAGTACATTCTTTATGAGACAGTACAAGCCTGTTTCATGCCATATGCAATCATCAGCTGTCAGTAAAGCAACTCGGGAAAGAACATCCCATTACTGCCTCGTCATGCAGATCACGTGCAAAACGTCCAATGGGGAAGGGAGAGGTGAGACATCCAAAAATTAAAAAACACGTGATCGCTATCGGTCCAACTTGTAGCAAAACACAAAGAGAGGATGAGCAAATTAAGAAAACAATCTGCAAAATATTCTCAAACATTGGGCTAAAAATCACAATTGAAGCAAACAAAAAACAAATGGACTTTCTGGACATCTCAATGGACCTTAGGAATGGCACATACAAGCTGTACATGAAGCCCAACAACACGCTGCAGTATGTCCACAGAGACAGAAACCACCACCCTCCATCTTGAAGAACATCCCAGAAAGCATCAATAGAAGACTCTCAACATGATCATCTAGTGAGTCCATCTTCAATGAAGCTGCACCCCCATACCAAGATGCATTACAAATGAGCAGCTCAAGTACAACCCACCATTACACACTGACTGACCGCAAACTAACAAATGTAGCAGAAAACAAAACATCAGCTGGTACAACCCTCCCTACAGTGATACCGTGGTACAACCACCCTACAGCGATGCCGTGGCCACAAACATGGGTAAGCAGTGTTTTGAACTTTTGGATAAGTGCTTCACCCCGTACCATCAACTGAGGAAGATGTTCAATAGGAACACCATCAACATGAGTTAACGCTGCATGCCTAACATTCAACACATAATATCGTCCCACAACACAAGAATCATCAACAAATCAATGACACCTTCATCACAACCAGACTCCCCCAACTGCAACTGCCGTGTGAACAACTCCTGCCCCCTGGAGGGAAAACGTCAGACGAAAGGAGTTATCTACCAAGCTATGGTGACGAGAGAGCACAACGACAAAATAGAGGCATGCATGGGTCTAACAGAGGGGACATTCAAAAAGAGGTGTAATGCACACATGTGTAGCTTTCGAAACAACCGTTTAAATAATGTCACATGTTTAAGCCCTTATATTTGGCCATTGGCAGACAGAAACATTAATTATTCAACTACCTGCAAAATCCTCTTAAAGAACAAAACATATTCACCCAGTAGTAAAATGTGTAACTATGTCTAACTGAACAATATTTTATCATCTGCAAACCACAAATGTCCACATTGAATAACAGCAATGAACTGGCCAGCAGCTGCACACATAAACACCTATTTTGTAATTACAAATACATCATGCCAATAGACAAACACCCCCCCCCCCATTGGACCGATAGCGATCACGTGTTTTTTAATTTTTGAATGTCGCACCTCTCCCTTCCCCATTGGACGTTGTGCACGTGATGTGCATGACCAGGCGGTAAATGGTATGTTCTTTCACAGTAGCTTTACTGACAGCTGATGATTGCTTATGGCATGAAACAGCCTTGCACTGTCTCATAAAGAATGTACTTGACTCACTGGATATTTTCCTCCTGATTTGTTGAGCACTTTCCCTAATGTTGAGTGTTTCTTTTAACAAAGTTTTATATATATATATATATATATAAAACTTTGTTAAATAGTTAGTTTGAATGAAAGGGAGGTGTTGCTGGCTGACTGGTTGTAGGGATCAGTAAAATGGTAAGACTGCAATAGCCACTCAAAGCGCTTTACAATTAGTTGATGCCTCACATTCACACAAAGCCACACCTCCACTTTTTAGCCAGGAGGAGCCAGGGGTTGAACCAACAACTCTCCAGTTACCAGATGAACTGCTCTACCTCCTGAGCCACTGACGTCCCTAATCAACCTTAATCCACATTCATAATTCAGCTTAATTTAATGGTAGGGGAAGATATATATATATATATATATATATATATATATATATATATATATATAAATAATCTATGTTCCTCCTTGGATACTCTTTCAGATACTCAGGCTCTCACACTGACTGGCTAACACAGGGGAGAACAATGCTGATGATGAAGGATCCCCACAAGGGTGCAACACAGGTCACCAACAGTACCCTCCATAAAAGAGAGGGCTGGAAGCCAAGATGAAAGCAGCACAGAGATATTTATCCAATTAACTGAGGTGCAGAAAGGTGTGATGAAAGATAGGCCCTGGCTGAAGAAGCATGACAAGATGTCCATAAGTGAGGCCCTGGAACCTGCCAAACAAATGGTCACAGCTCTGGCCACCAGGCTGACGAGATACAGTAGAGAAGCAGAAGCCAAAAGAGTAAATGGCCTGTTCCTCAAAGAACAATCCTAAGTGGACTCCCGGCTGCAGAGTAACAAGGGAAAAACATCAGACCTACCCAGAGACCAAGTGATACTGGAACTGGAAGGATATATGGGAAAAGGCGGCCTCACACAACACCAAAGTGCTGTGGCTGGTGGGCCTAAGAGCAGACCACAGTGATATCTCAGAACAGTTAGAACCAGCGATCATCAGAGTGCCAATATCCAATGATGAATCTCAAGCAAGAAGAGCTGTACTGCACCAGGCCCTGACATGATTCACGCCTATTAGCTGAAGAAGCTAATGGCACTCCATGAATGCCTAGTGATATAGATGCACCAGTTGCTAACATCAGGGTCTCACCCTGACTGGCTAACACAGGGGAGAACATACTCATCATGAAGGATCCCCACAAGGGTACAACACCTTCAAACAAAACAAACTACCGGCCAATAACCTGCCTCTCCACAACATGGAAGAGCCTGTCAGGCATCATAGCAGCTAAACTGAAAGATACATGAGTAATTATATGAGTGAAACTCAGAAAGGAATTGGGAGCAACACCAGAGGGTGAAAGCATAAGCTACTGGTTGATACAGCAGTCACCCAAGACTCTAAAACCAGACAGACCAACCTGAGCACAGCCTGGATTGACTAAAAGAAAGCTTACGATTCAATGCCCCACACATAGTTGCTGGAGAGCTTGGCCCTATACCAAGCCAACAGGACTCTAATAGCCTTAATCAAGAACTCAGCGCGGCAGTGGAAAACAACACTAGAGGACAACTCAAAGACAATCACACAGATAACCATCAAATGTGGCATATACCAAGGTGATGCACTATCCTCGCTGCTTTTCTGCATAGGCCTGAACCCCCTCAGTCAGATCATCAAAAAGAGTGGATATGGATATAGATTCAGAAGTGCAATTACCATCATTCACCACCTATACATGGATGACATCAAGCTGTATTCCAGGAATGAGTGAGATACTGACTCCCTGAGCCACCTCACCAGGATCTACAGAGACAAAATCGGGATTTGGACTGGACAAGTGTGGTTGAATGGTGGCGAAAAGAGAAAAGTTGGTGAAGACTGAAGGGGTTGAATTATCAGATCAGAATCGGAATCATGTTTTTAACCATGTAGGTTTGCCCATACAGGGAACTTGACTCCGGTTTCGTGGCTCTCTCAGTGTACTTAACATAGAATAACAACACAGATGGCAAGATGGCAGTATAACAGACATACAGGACAGTTACAAGTACCTGGGTATTCCACAGACAAATGGAAACCATGAGGAGGCAGCAAGGAGGTCAGCTATCACCAAATACCTCCAGATAGTGAGGCAAGACCTGAGGAGCCAGATCAATGGGAAGAACAGATCTAAGCTATCAACACATATACCCTACCAGTCATCACATACCTAGCTGGAATAATAAATTAGCCATAAGTTGGTAAAGGCCACAGACATCAGGCCATGGAAATTCCTCACAATGCACGAAGGGTTCACCCGAAGTTCAGCAGCCTGAGAATATACGATAAGCAAAAAGATGGGGGCAGAGGGTTAGTGAGTGTCAGAGCCGCTATCCAGTATGAAACAAGGAAAATCCACAAGTACATCAGAAAGAGGGCCCCCCAGGATGAACTGCTGATTGTGTACCTCGGGCAGCAGAAAACAGACAGTGGGGAGGAGGAAGAAGGAGAGGTATCACTGACGACTAAGCCCCTCCATGGGATGTACCATCAACAGATAGAAGATGTGGCTGATAGCGAAATCCTACCAATAGCTAAAAAAGGTTGGACTGAAGGACAGCACAGAGGCTCTGATCATAGCAGCACAAGAACAAGAACTCAGCACCAGATCGGTTGGAGCAGGGGTCTACCAAAGCTGGGAAAGCATACACTGAAAGGCATAAGCAAGTGGCTGGGATAGTGTACAGGAGCATCTGTACTGAATACTGATTGGATGTCCTTAAGTCCAAAGGGGAGACACCACCATAGGTGTTTGAGAATAGCAGAGCTAAGATCCTGTGAGATTTCAAGTTAAAGACTGACAAGCAGGTGCTGGCAAACCAACCAGATATTGTGGTGGTCGACAAGGAACAGGATACTAACTGAATACTTGTCCCCAAGCGGGGTTTGAACCCCCAATCTCCGGCATGGAAAGCTGACGTTCTTACCAACTGAGCGATCCAGCTCAGAAGAGTGCATTCCAGAAGAGTGCAGTCCAAGGAACAGCTAAGATACTGCAAAGAACCCTCAAACTCTCAGGCCCCTGGTAGAGGACCTGAGCTTGAGGAAGACACACACCACCCGAAAAAGGGTGAGAGGGTTATCTATTTTTTATATATACAAAGCCTCAGTGAGAGATTCCTACTGGTTTACGGTATGGGGCTATGGGCCATAAACAGAAACTCATGGCTGACAGCAGCTGGCGAGTTTTTATCACAGTGAGTCACAAAAATATCCTGATTTTCTTGGGAGCTGCGAAGCGATTGTTCCACACATGAAGCAGCAGAGATACTATCGGGAGGAGATGCTGCTGTAGTCATAGATAGACATCAGGAGGAGATGGGAGGAGATGAGACCTCAGCAGAGTCATGGCTCTTTAAGAAGACAGTACATTTCTCTGAGTCTTCCTGCTGAGATAAGACTTCTCACGGAATGCAAAATACAATACACACAACAACACAACATACACACAACATAATACATACCAATACAAACTACACACAACAACACAATATACACACATCAAATACACACAACATAACTCACAATGACACACACCAACACAAAATACTCAGAACATAACACACAGCACAACTCAAAACAGCACAAACTACACACAACATAATACACACAGATAAACACACACTAATTCAAAATACACACAACATAACAAACCAATACAAAACACCCACGACAAAACATACACTAGTACAAAATCCACAGAAGACTTTCTGACTGCAGGTACAGGAAGAGGCTGCTGTTAGAGAGTTGAGATTTGTGGTGATGTTTGAACATAGTGGATGAAGTGTTGTGGAATAATTGTAAGCCTGAGTACATACATGCTTCCAAGGTGGTAAGGCTTGGGTTTACTTTTATTCACTTGTCATAAATAAGTCTAAATAATTACCTTTATTGTCGCTGCTGTTACTGCTGCCCTCCTGTCTCTATAGTTTATTTTATAGCAGTCTTCCTATCTTGTGCCTTCATCCTACATGACAGTCATTTGTTTGGAAGACAAATCAAAGCTACCAGCATGGTGCTTCTCTGGCTGGAGGCCACGGCAGTCTTAATGCCTACGTGACGTTTCTCTTTGCTCTGACACTGTGATGAACTGAGCTGATAAAAGAGAGACGGCTGAGGATGGATGGGTGGAAGCAACAGAGGATGAAGAGAGAAGGCAGAAGAGTGAATAGATGACGGACAGATTAAAAGGCAACAGGTCTGACTAGTTTGGATCAACATTAACAACAAGCCAAGGAAAACAGAAGATTGAAGCTCGCGAGCTATCAGCTTGCTGGTTCTCCTTACTACTCAGAGTAACTGATTTAAAACATTTCAAAAGTGGTTAAATTACTGAAATGAATGAAGACATTTCAGAGTAGTCTGGATCTGATGATAGAAGTCTTAGCCAGCAAACCACTTATAACCATTAAAAGGGTTGCAATGCAGTTTAGATGTGGACGGAAGTGAAAGCAGATCTATGGAGTCACCACAGCTGTTAGCATAACCGTCATTAGCATAGCCCACGCACCAACTCCTCATCTAGACATCCCGCTGCTGTCTTCCTGGGAAACAGTCTCCCTTTCTCTTCCTGTCATCTACATTCAGTCCACATTCTTTGGGTCATCATAAACGTTGTTCCCTTTCTTGTGCAAACCAGCACAAGGCTTTCTGTATCATTTCATTTCCTGTACAATACCAAGAAAATGACCGCCGGCCCCTTCTGAAGTATGGTGGATAAATGCCTGTGTAGATGAGCTCATGTGTGGACAGTCTGTGTAGCTCTGTGGTATGTCCTTGTGTCCTTTTTGTTAAGGCAGAGACAGTGACAGCAAAACAGCTTCATTTTACTCAAAATACATATGACAATAAAGTTGAACTTGAACGTACCTATACCATTATACTCCTAAGAGAGCACATTCTGATCAGAGGTGATATGTTGTGATATAGAGAAATATTTAAATCCCTACTCAGAGTGATATATCACTACTGACATATATATATATTTATTTATTTATGTATGTATGCATATATGTACATATTTGTTTACAGCTCTCAGTTGTTGAGTGGCAGAAGCAGCTTGTTGCATGCTCATTGTCATTGTGTGTCATCGACAGCGGATGAGTGAGACGCTGAGCATGAAACAAGCTGCTTCTGCCACTCAACAACTGGGAGCTGTAAAACACACACTTCTTTACTCCCGAACTGTTGAGCTCTGTTTTCTACATTGAAGGTTTCATTGCAACATCCTGTGGACACACACACACACACTCACATATATATATATATATATATATATATATATATATATATATGTGTGTGTGTGTGTGTGTGTGTGTGTGTATATTTTTTTTCCTACATTGAAGGTTTCATTGCAACCACTACTATATATATATACCAACACGGATACAGGAAGAACGATGTGAATGCACAGCAGTACAGGCCTGTTGGGTGGATGGTGCACTCATCAGCTGCTGATTTGGTTCAACAAAGAATCATACAGTTACGTTGCCCAGCGTCACGCCCCTAATTTAGGTTGGACAGCGACCAATCAGATGGGGAAACATTCAAACTATAGCAACCAATGAGGTAGGTACTTATGATGCACAGCAACCAATGGAGGGGTAGAAAATCTAAACAGTACTACCCTAACCCTCTTACACAACAAGAATCAAGACAGTTGTGCAGTCCACGTCTACAAAATGCTTGCTACCTTTGTGTTTGGCGACTAGAATGTGAGGGCAGTTAAATGGGGCAGTCAGAAGAGCACGTGCCTGTTCCCCTGGGTTAGCAGGGGCCTTTAAAAAGCCAGCTGGCCAGGCTTCGGCAATGCAAGATTTAATTCAGGCTCTTCTGAGGAAGTCGTTCTGGGAATTGTTTATGAATTTATTGACTATTGTGTCATTAGCTACCTTTGGATTAAAGGTTTACACTTGTCATTATGACGAGTGGGATTACAATCTCTTAAATATTTAAATGGCAAATTTTATGTAATTCTTTATTATATCACATTTGTCAAATTATTCCCCGAATCAGAAATGAAACATTGACTGACCTACAGCCAAGGGAAGATTGCATGTGTCATTTTTCTCTTTACATTTAATTTTTTTTTCTTTTTAGCACAAGTTCAATTTAAAAGTAATTCAGACTACGCGGGACACTCACAGTTCGGGTTGGGCATTACCTGATATGCACCTTATTCTTATTTTCTTTCTTCTTCATGGCTGGTGCTTCGTCAGCTGCCACAGACAGGAAGTATTTCCGGTTGAGTGAAGAAGAATGAAGTTGGTTTACACAAAGTTGATCTCGACAGAAGACAAGCGAAGACTGACGGACTGTCAGAGCACGCCTGCACAGGGGGACGGGTGGTTGGGAACAGGTGGCTGGAAGAGGAGAGAGAAAGAAGAAAGTAGGAAATGTGTGATTCAGAGAAGAAGAGGCACTGAGCACAGCAGACGGAGGAAACTGATCCAGGAACGGCTGCCGCGGTAGACCACAAACAGACAGGATGTGGACAAGACCCAGCTGTCTGATTCAGGGGCTGGCGGAGGCAGCAAGAGACAGAAAGTCAAATGTGCTGACCAGGAAGTGAAAATGACAAACCTGTAACCCACATCCAGTAACTTCCTCTGCCCAGCTGGGACAGCATCCACATCAGGAAGCTCTGCCAGAACTCTGCCAGAGCCCTGTTCAGTCTGCTCACCCACATCCACACACATCCTGGCAGACTCTTCTCTCTCTGCTGGTTCTCCTCTGGAATTACACGGCTTTCTTTCCAGAAATTACTGCCCCCAGAACTGCATTTGGATTTCTATAATATAAATGTGTAATACCTGAACTATTGTGCTTAAAAATAGAATTTGAATAACATAATCTAAATTTACATTCTGCAACGTGAAATGGACTTTACTCTTCAAAATTTGCCCATTTTCAAGTTATAAATCCAAAATGAACACCGCTTCAAATACACTTCCTAAAATTCCCTTCCAGGCATTTGAAGCTGCTCTCGACTCCTTTGGCATTTTTCCGTTCACAGTTTACTTTCTCAGAACAGCTCACACAGTCCTTAACAGAGGACCACAGGACCACCAAGCCCAGGACCTCTGAGAACCACCTCGCCATCTCACAACCTGGCACACACCCCCACCAAAACCACCACAACCTGTCACACACCCACCACGACCACCACAACCTGTCACACAGCCCCTAACAGAGGACCACAGGACCACCAAGCCCAGGACCTCTGAGAGCCACCTTGCCACCTCACAACCTGGCATACTCCCCCACCAAAACCACCACAACCTGTCACACACCCACCACAACCACCAAAACCTATCACACACCCCAACCAAACACACCCACCACTACCACCAAAACCTGTCACACACCCTTAACAGAGGACCACAAGACCACCAACCCCAGAACCTCTGAGAGCCACCCTGCTGTCTCACGACCTGGCATACTCCCCCACCAAAACCACCACAACCTGTCACACACCCACCACAACCAAACACACCCACCACAACCAAAAAAACCTGTCACACACCCTTAACAGAGGACCACAGGACCACCAAGCCCAGGACCTCTGAGAACCACAACACCGTCTCACAACCTGGCACAAACCCCCGCCACAACCACACACATCCACCACAACCAAACACACCCACCACAACCTGGCACACACACCCACCACAACCACCACAACCTGTCACAAACCCACCACAACCACCAAAACCTGTCACACACCCACCACAACCACCAAAACCTGTCACACACCCTTAACAGTGGACCACTGGACCACCAAGGCCAGGACCTCTCAGAACATCCCCGCTGTCTCAAAACCTGGCACACCCCCCCACCACAACCACACACATCCACCACAACCACCAAAACCACCATACCTGGCACACACCCCCACCACAACCTGTCACACCCCCACCACAACCACCGAAACCTGTCACATACCCACCACAACCACCAAAACCTGTCACACACCCTTAACAGAGGACCACAGGACCACCAAGCCCAGGACCTCTGAGAACCACCCCGCCAACTCAAAACCTATCACACACCCCCACCACAACCACACCCCCACCAAAACCTGTCACACACCTACCACAACCAAACACACCCACCACAACCACAAAACCTGTCACACACCCTTAACAGAGGACCACAGGACCACCAAGCCCAGGACCTCTGACAACCACCCCGCCAACTCAAAACCTGTCACACACCCCCACCACAACCACACCCCCACCACAACCTGTCACACACCCACCACAACCATCACAACCTGTCACACACCCACCACAACCACCAAAACCTGTCACACACCCACCACAACCACCAAAACCTGTCACACACCCACCAAAACCTGTCACACACCCACCACAACCTGTCACACACCCACCACAACCAAACACACCCACCACAACCTGTCACACACCCACCACAACCTGTCACATGCCCACCACAATCACACACACCCACCACAACCTGTCACACACCCACCACAACCACACTTCCATCAAAACCTACAACCTGGGCTCAGTTGGAAATGTATGTTTTCTCGTTTATTTAACAATGGATAAAAAATGTAAACTGCAGCTATCAATACCAACCTCTGCAACCATCACTTCAACTTTTGTGTAGCACCTCACAGTACTGACTGTTTTACTACTGACAACCATGCTACAATTTGGGTTTTGTACTGAGCACCCTTACTTGGGGAATACACTGTCAGAAGGTGTTTGAAGTTGTGTATTTTGAAAGTCGGTTACTCTGTTGTAAATGGCTTGAGTGAAACTGCAGTACTGCATTGTGTTGTGGCAACACACTTTACAGAAGTGCAGAAATGGTTGTTGCCAGGGGGCACACACAGTGCAACACAGCACAGTAAACTGCCTGTAGAGCGCAGTGCCCCCCCCCCTCCCCCTGCTGAGCGTACGGACAGCTGATGCCACAGTACGACAGCTCAGGTTTGGCTGAGCCCTTTGGCCAGCCTCTCTCCTGGAGAGACCATGATGGACTATGTGATCGAGGACTGTTGCCCTAATTAAATTAGAGTATCTCCCATAAACGCTATGTCACCTGACAGCGCCCTCTAACTCTACCACGGCCTCGCTGAACTTGGTGGCGGTGGCCTCCTCGATCCGTGCTGGGTATCAACTTCAGTCTGCTGACCTCTTGTGTGGGGGGAGAACTAGCTGATGACGGTTCACACCGTTGCTGCTGGTGTGCAGAGTTGAGGGCAGTGTCAGTGGGCTGCTGCTGAGTGTCTGCAATGTGTTGACATGCTATTCAGTTAGATTTCGTGTCCCTCTGAGAAGTGTGTTACCTGTTTTGAAAAGTGTGTTAAAACTCAAAGAATTCTGTGAAAGCATTGAGAAGTAGTTAACATCTTCACCAGAGAAGACTCTCGCTGGCAAGGAAGGGTAGAATTCACCAGAGAAGACTCTCGCTGGCAAGGAACGGGAGAATTCACCAGAGAAGACTCTTGCTGGCAAGGAAGGGGAGAATTTACCAGAGAAGATTCTCGCTGGCAAGGAAGGGGAGAATTCACCAGAGAAGACTCTCACTGGCAAGGAAGGGAAGAATTCACCAGAGAAGATTCTCGCTGGCAAGGAAGGGAGAATTCACCAGAGAAGATTCTCGCTGGCAAGGAAGGGGAGAATTCACCAGAGAAGACTCTCCCTGGCAAGGAAGGGGAGAATTCACCAGAGAAGATTCTCGCTGGCAAGGAAGGGGAGAATTCACCAGAGAAGACTCTCACTGGCAAGAAAGGGGAGAATTCACCAGAGAAAACTCTCGCTGGCAAGGAAGGGGAGAATTTACCAGAGAAGACTCGCTGGCAAGGAAGGGGAAATTCACCAGAGAAGATTCGCTGGCAAGGAAGGGGAAATTCACCAGAGAAGACTCGCTGGCAAGGAAGGGGAGAATTCACCAGAGAAGATTCTCGCTGGCAAGGAAGGGGAGAATTCACCAGAGAAGACTCTCGCTGGCAAGGAAGGGAAGAATTCACCAGAGAAGACTCTTGCTGGCAAGGAAGGGGAGAATTTACCAGAGAAGATTCTCGCTGGCAAGGAAGGGGAGAATTCACCAGAGAAGACTCTCACTGGCAAGGAAGGGAAGAATTCACCAGAGAAGATTCTCGCTGGCAAGGAAGGGAGAATTCACCAGAGAAGATTCTCGCTGGCAAGGAAGGGGAGAATTCACCAGAGAAGACTCTCCCTGGCAAGGAAGGGGAGAATTCACCAGAGAAGATTCTCGCTGGCAAGGAAGGGGAGAATTCACCAGAGAAGACTCTCACTGGCAAGAAAGGGGAGAATTCACCAGAGAAAACTCTCGCTGGCAAGGAAGGGGAGAATTTACCAGAGAAGACTCGCTGGCAAGGAAGGGGAAATTCACCAGAGAAGATTCGCTGGCAAGGAAGGGGAAATTCACCAGAGAAGACTCGCTGGCAAGGAAGGGGAGAATTCACCAGGGAAGACTGTCACTTGCAAGGAAGGGGAGATTTCATCAGAGTACACTCTCTCTGGTGAAACGTGCTCGGACTAAAGCTCCTTTAGCTCTCTCTCTCAGGAAGGAGTTCAGCTGCTGTCTTTTACTGTGTAAGAGATTAGTATGCTGCTGATAAGGCTGTGAGGTGGAAACAGCTTCCAGGTGTCTTATCTCCTCTTCTAACTCCTGTACAACTCTCTTAACGTTGGCTGTGGAATTGTATGTGTATCGTTGGCAAAAAACCCTAATTTGGGCCTTTCCTACGTCCCACCATTGAGTTAGAGATAGAAAGTTGTCTTAGCTTGCCAACAATCCCAAAACAATTTAAAGTTTTCACAAAAATTGTGACTATGTAGTAATTTAACGTTAAAATGCCAAAAGAAGTTGGGTTTTTTAGTTGGAGATAAGGTCAGCTCCATTAAAACTACATGACAGTCTGTAAAAGCAACCGGGTGGATCTGACAATTAAGAACTCGAGCTGTAAAGGAGCTGGACGGGTAAAACCTGTCCCATCTAGCTGCACTAACTCTGCCATCTGACATTTTGACCCATGTGTACTGTCTGACAGAAGGGTGTTTCATCCTACACACATCAACCAAATCAGATTTCTTTACGACATGGGACAAAATGTTACGTATCACGAATGAAGACCAGAGGCCAGTGTAGCAAAACCCAAAAGAACAGAGTGACAACTGAGCACCGGGATAACCTGAAGGGCGATTTAATGCAGGGAAGAAAAACAAACAACACTGCCACAGGGGATAATAACAGGTCAGTCTCAGGTGGGCGTTGTTTAGATGATGTGCGCTTGGCTACCAAAGTCCAAATCCGTAGAGCGAGGGGTTGTCCGAGGAAGTCCGGGTCCGAGATCCAGGAAGTCAAGTCCGAATAGGAGGGGTCCAGGTAGAGAGACACAGAGGGAGATCGCTGGAGAGGTCCGGGGGAAAACGTGAAGGTTGCTGGGGGCGAGGAGCGAGGGAGACATGGAAGTCGCGGAGGGAGAGTCCAGGGAGGGAAAAAAGAGAGAGACGAATATAGGCACTGGGAATAAACGGAATAGCAAGAGGGCAAGGAATGCTGGAGGGCTTATCAGAGCTTTACCGCAGGGTTGAGTACGTCGAAGCACAGAGAGACGTTCCGGGAGGCTTCTTGTAGAGGGCTACCTGATTGCCGCAGGTGTGCCTGATAGATGATGGCAAACACCTGGTGCAGCACAGCGCTCGTCTCCTCAGAGCGCGAGTCGAGCGCTTGGATGTTTCCGGCACGTCCGAGCTGGGGAAATGGCTTGAACGTGCCGGGGAGGCAGCTCGGGGCGGTGTAACCACAACACAAAACAGAGGATGACTGAAGGTGTGGCTCCTCTCCAGTCCTATCTAAGGTAAAGTCAGTGCAGCAATTCCAGTCTCCACCCAATACAATACACCCTCCCGGATTAATTCCACCCAATTTGTCCTGCAACATCTTAAAGAGCCCTCCGCGCTCAGAGCCATTGTTTGGCGCATAAACATTAATAAAAAATAAACGTAAACCCCCCTATTTCCGCTGTCACCATAAGGACCCTGCCCTTCGCAATCTCCGTGCTGTACAAGATGTTCACATTTAAGGCAGAAGAAAATAAAATGGAAACTTCTGCACTAAAATTGGTCTCATGGCTAAGCACATATTGCCCTGCCCACCATCAGCCCCAGTTCATTTCATTCATGCTGTCACTTTGTGTTTCTTGTAGAAAAACCACATCCAGTCCTTTCTGTGTGATTACTTGTGTTACCAAGGCTCTTTTCTGTGCATCTCTACCCCCATTCATGTGTAATGAAGCCACCTTAAAACCCCGCATAGAAGGAGAAGACAGACCAGTGAGAAATCCAACAGAAAAAGACAGCTGAGAAGAAACATCATGTGTTGGATGATCATAGTACATCTAAACTGAGAGTTTCATTTTCTTCACCATGTCTGCCATAGGCACTTTCAAATCTCTCCTTAGACCAGTAACATGTTTCTTTAGACGGTAACGTTTCTTGCTATCCAGTACATCCAACCCCACATCCTGCCGCAGTGTAGTAACTGACCAACCCAACATCCTGCCGCAGTGTAGCAACTGAACAACCCAACATCCTGCCGCAGTGTAGCAACTGACCTGATGAATTTGTCAGCATCAGGAAAATAATCCATGACATTCACCGAATGGTCATATGTCTCATCTAAAAAACTGTTGATCTCCTCCAGTGAGTATAAGTTTACACTCTGAGAGTCACTGTCTGCTACCAAAACATTATCATATTCAGCTTCACGCTCCATACCAGTCACATTGTCACACCACCCGGCAGGCTTCACCACCTGCTCCTCTGCCCCACTGTCCATTTCAACCTGCAGCTTCTCTGCCCCCTGTACTGAAACCTGCTCCTAACTCCCTTTGTCGTCTTCCCTCTGCACTGTCCTGACCACAGGGTCAGCCTCCACCCCCCCTGATAAATTATCCGTAGACACAGAACCGCATGCACTGGGGGCCCCGACCATGGAGCCACCAGCCTCACTCGGCACAGGGGGAGCGGCCTCGGGCAGTGTCTGCCGCCAGCTGACTCCCTCCCCATTGTCAGTCGCAGCGGCCCGATGCTCGCCACCGTCAGCCACATCGGCCCGCCGCTCACCAGCGTCAGCTACCTCGTCCGCAGCGGTCTGTCGCTCGCCACCGTCAGCCACATCGGGTGCAGCAGCCTGCTGCTCACCACCGTTAGCCACAGCAGACCCCGCTGCGTGCTGTCTATGTGGACAAGCAATCTGTTTGTGACCCACATCTCCACACTCAAAACACTTCATAGTCCCGGAGCCTGCATATAGCATGCAGAAACCCTCCTCGTGCTTAACACGGAAAGAGACGGTCAGTGTTTGGGTCGGAGAGTCCAAACACATGAACACTTGTCTCTGCAGAGACTGAACATGCTTCAGTCTGGCATCCTCACACCCCAGATTCACCGACCGGAACCCACTCGCAAGCTTCCCGAAGCGCCTCAGTTCTTGCGCCAGCGCCTCGTTGGAAATAAAAGGAGCGATTCCGGACACGGTGATCCGGGTGGAGGGCACCGCCAGCGGGGAAACGAATGTAAACTCATCGTTTACCAGTAAGCCGTTTTCTATCAGCTGCTAGACCAAACCCTGTTCCTTCAAAAAAAGCAACCACCGCTTTATTCATTCGTGAAGCAAATGAGATGTTTCCATGCCCGACCTGTTCTCCTACCGCCAACAGCACCTGCTGCACCATGGTACTGAGCCACCACCAGCACCTGCTGCACCGTGGTACTGGGCTGCCACCAGCACCTGCTGCACCATGGTACTGGGCCGCCAACAGCACCTGCTGCACCGTGGTACTGGGCCGCCAACAGCACCTGCTGCACCATGGTACAGAGCCACCACCAGCACCTGCTGCACCGTGGTACTGGGCCGCCACCAGCACCTGCTGCACCATGGTACTGGGCCGCCAACAGCACCTGCTGCACCGTGGTACTGGGCCGCCACCACCAGCACCTGCTGCACTGTGGTACTGGGAGGCGATGCTATCCTCACACCGTGCCTCAAAGACAGGGATGGCGTCTCAAGGGACGCCATGCCTGGCACGAAGCACGACCCACCGTCCGCCAAAAACAGCGACCAAACACGCACCAAACTACACTAAAAACAACAACAACAACTACAAAATAATCATACAATAAACACGGGAGGAAAAAGAAAAGAGGGGAAATCGAGAAAAAGTCACAGACTCTCCACCAAACTCACCACACTCTCCACCAGTAAAACTCCCAGCATGCAGCGAGAGAGAGACAGAGAAAGAGGGACAGAGAGAGACAGAGACAGACAGAGAGACACAGACAGACAGCAAGAGACAGAGAGAGAGAGACAGAGACAGAGGGACAGAGAGAGACAGAGACAGAGGGAGAGACAGAGACAGAGGGACAGAGACAGACAGAGAGAGAGAGAGAGAGAGAGAGAGAGAGAGAGAGAGAGAGAGAGAGAGAGAGAGAGAGAGAGAGAGAGAGAGAGAGAGAGAGAGACAGAGAGAGAGGGACAGAGAGACAGAGACAGAGGGAGAGAGCGAGAGACAGAGAGAGGGAGAGACACAGACAGACAGCAAGAGACAGAGAGAGAGAGAGAGAGAGAGAGACCGAGGGACAGAGAGAGACAGAGACAGAGGGAGAGAGCGAGAGACAGAGACAGAGGGACAGAGACAGAGAGGGACAGAGAGAGAGAGAGAGGGAGAGGGCGACAGAGACAGAGGGAGAGAGAGAGACAGAGACAGAGGGGGAGAGAGAGAGACAGAGAGAGAGAGGGAGAGATATGAGAGGAGGAGGTGTACTGGAGCATTGCAGAACTTTTTGTTCTTTTCTGGTCTTCCTTCACAGTGTTGATGTTTCCTGTCACTTCTGTCTGAGCCACAGCTTCTTACTGTACTAATCTGCAGGTCTGTCTACCTATCTGTCTGTCTGTCTGTCTGTCTGTCTGTCTGTCTGTCTGTCTGTCTGTTTGCCTGCTTGCTTGTCTGCCTGTATGTCCGTCT
Source organism: Lampris incognitus (assembly GCF_029633865.1). Lineage (NCBI taxonomy): Eukaryota > Metazoa > Chordata > Actinopteri > Lampriformes > Lampridae > Lampris > Lampris incognitus. The sequence goes on along the minus strand of NC_079229.1, from coordinate 40,054,372 downwards.
GTCTGCCTGTCTGTTTTTCTGCCTGCCCGTCTGTCTTGTCTGCCTGTCTGTTTTTCTGCCTGCCCGTCTGTCTTGTCTGTCTGTTTGCCTGCTTGCTTGTCTGCCTGTATGTCCGTCTGTCTGCCTGCCCGTCTGTCTTGTCTGCCTGTCTGTTTTTCTGCCTGCCCGTCTGTCTTGTCTGTCTGTCTGTCCGTCTGTCTACCTGCCTGCCTGTCTGTCTGTCTGTCTACCTGTCTGTCTGCCTGCATGTCTGATTGTCTATTTGCCTTTCTGTCTGCCTGTCTGTCTGTTTGATTGCCTGTCTGTCTGCCTGTCTGTTTGCCCATATGTCTGTCTATCTGTCTACCTGTGTGACTGTCTATCTGATTGTCTGTCTTTCTGTTTGCCTTTCTGTTTGTCTGTCTGTCTCTCTGTCTGTTTGCCTTTCTGTCTGTTTGCTTGCCTGCCTGTCTGTCTGTCTGTTTGCTTGCCTGTCTGTCTGCCTGCCTGTCTGTCTGATCGATCGTCTGTTTGCCTGTCTGTCTGTCTGTCTGTCTTTCTGTGTGTCTGACTGTCTACCTCTGTCTCCGTCTGTGTTTCTGTCCACCCGTCTGTATCAATGGGAAAAATATTCACACACTAAAAGTGAATCCGCAATACAATATAAATAAGATATAATGCACAATACTATATCGATAAGATATAATACTATATAAATAAGATATAATACAATATAAATAAGATATAACACACAATACTATATCGATAAGATATAATACTATATAAATAAGATATAATACACAACACTATATTGATACGATATAATACTATATAAATGAGATGTAATGCACAATACTATATCGATAAGATATAATACTATATAATTAAGATATAATGCACAATACTATATCGATAAGATATAATACTATATAAATAAGATATAATACACAATACTATATCGATAAGATATAATACTATATAAATAAGATATAATACACAATACTATATCGATAAGATATAATACTATATAAATAAGATATAATACACAATACTATATCGATAAGATATAATACTATATAAATAAGATATAATACACAATACTATATCGATAAGATATAATACAATATAAATAAGACATAATACACAATACTATATCGATACGATATAATACTATATAAATAATACACAATACTATATCGATACGACATAATACTATATAAATAAGATATAATACACAATACTATATCAATAAGATATAATACTATATAAATAAGATATAATACACAGTACTATATCGATAAGATATAATACTATATCAATAAGATATAATACACAATACTATATCGATAAGATATAATACTATATAAATAAGATATAATACACAATACTATATCGATAAGATATAATACAATACAAATAAGATATAATACACAATACTATATCGATAAGATATAATACTATATAAATAAGATATACTACACAATACTATATCGATAAGATATAATACTATATAAATAAGATATAATACACAATACTATATCGATACGATATAATACTATATAAATAATACACAATACTATATCGATACAATATAATACTATATAAATAAGATATAATACACAATACTATATCGATACGATATAATACTATATAAATAAGATATAATACACAATACTATATCGATAAGATATAATACAATATAAATAAGATGTAATACACAATACTATATCGATAAGATTTAATACTATATAAATAAGATATAATACACAATACTATATCGATAAGATATAATACTATATAAAAAGATATAATACACAATACTATATAGATAAGTTATAATACTATATAAATAAGATGTAATACACAATACTATATCGATAAGATATAATACAATATAAATAAGATATAATACACAATACTATATAGATAAGATATAATACTATATAAATAAGATATAATACACAATACTATATCGATAAGATATAATACAATATAAATAAGACATAATACAATATATACGATATAATACACAATACTATATAGATATGATAAAATACAATATAAAATAAGATATAATGCACTATAAACAAGATATAATATAATCTTAAATAAGATATAATGTAATATATAACAAGATATGATACAATATAAATAAGAGATAATACAATATACAATAAGATATAATACAATATAAATAAGATGTGATACAATCTCAAATAAGCTATGATACAATATAAATAAGATATGATACAATATAAATAAGATATGATACAATATAAAATAAGATACATTTAAAATGTCATATGTTAGCTCATCATACTCTTAACGTGCAACTTCTCTGTACAACTTGTATTGTTTGTCCTGAGAGGACTAACTCTGACCTGTCCTACCAGAGCAGGATGTGGTTTAGCCTGAATATGCTTAGTGCTTTACCATATATTCATAAACATGTTTCGTGATTTATCATATATCAATAAATATGTTTAGTGGTTTATTATATATTAGTTAATGTGTTTAGTGGTTTATCATATATTATTAGTGAATGTGTTTTGTGGTTTATCATACATTAATAAAAATGTTTAGTGGTTTATCATATATTAGTGAATGTGTTTTGTGGTTCATCATATATAAATAAATATGTTTAGTGGTTTATCATATATTAGTGAACGTGTTTAGAGGTTTATTATATAAGAATTTACATATTTCCACTTGAACTTCCTTTGGTTATTTGATTATTTTCTTTTTTAAACTTGTGTATTTCTGTATGTTCTCAGCAACTGTGACAGAAACAAATTCCCTTAGGATTAATAAGGTTTTCTGAATCCGGATGTGAATTAATGAATATATTTCAGCCATGTTATCATTTGATAACAGGTTGTTAGTTAACTGTAGGCCAACATGTCACATGGACACTAAGACATGGTGCTGTGTACTACATGCTAGCTAGCTGATAAAGTAGCTTCAGTTCATAACTCCATGTGTTATGTGCAAGCTGCTCATTCTAGCTGATAAACTAGCTTCAGTTCATAACACCATGTGCTATGTGGAAGCTGCTCATGCTAGCTGATAAACTAGCTTCAGCTCATAACTTCACGTGCTATGTAGAAGCTGCTCATGCTAGCTGATAAACTAGCTTCAGCTCATAACACCATGTGCTATGTGGAAGCTGCTCATGCTAGCTGATAAACTAGCTTCAGTTCATAACACAATGTGCTATGTGGAAGCTGCTCATGCTAGCTGATAAACTAGCTTCAGCTCATAACTTCATGTGCTATGTAGAAGCTGCTCATACTAGCTGATAAACTAGCTTCAGCTCATAACACCATGTGTTATGTGGAAGCTGGTCATGCTAGCTGATAAACTAGCTTCAGTTCATAACTCCCTATGTTATGTGCAAGCTGCTCATGCTAGCTGATAAACTAGCTTCAGTTCATAACACCATGTGCTATGTGGAAGCTGGTCATGCTAGCTGATAAACTAGCTTCAGTTCATAACACCATGTGCTATGTAGAAGCTGGTCATGCTTGCTAATAAACTAGCTTCAGTTTATAATGCCATGTGCTATGTGGAAGATGATAATGCTCGCTAATAAACTAGCTTCAGTTCATAATGCCATGTGCTATGTGGAAGCTGCTCATGCTAGCTGATAAACTAGCTTCAGTTCATAACTTCACAGGTTATGTGCAAGCTGCTCATGCTAGCCGATAAACTAGCTTCAGTTCATAACACGATGTGCTATGTGGAAGCTGCTCATGCTAGCTGATAAACTAGCTTCAATTCATAACTCCATGTGCTAATAGGAAGCTGCTCATGCTATCTGATAAACTAGCTTCAGCTCATAATGCCATGTGCTATGTGGAAGCTGGTCATGCTAGCTGATAAACTAGCTTCAGTTCATAATTCCATGTGCTAATAGGAAGCTGCTCATGCTAGCTGATAAACTAGCTTCAGCTCATAATGCCATGTGCTATGTGGAAGCTGGTCATGCTAGCTGATAAACTAGCTTCAGTTCATAATTCCATGTGCTATGTGGGAGCTGGTCATGCGGTGAGATGGCACGCCAGAGAAGAAGCAGTCATGTGTTGCGGGTGTCGCTGGGGCGAGGCTGACATTCCTGCCGTGGATCAGTGAGTAGGACACATAAACAGCATCCATCATCTGCAAAAGCTTTGTCTGTAACTCTCCTCCAGCTAGCTGTAATCTGTCCTGCTAAACCATGCTACTCACTCGCCCACACCACAGACCCGTCTGTTTCTCTGCCATCTGTCTCTCTGTCGTCTGTCTCTCTGCTGTCTGTCTGCCATCTGTTTGTCTGTCTTTCTACCATCTGTCTCTGCTGTTCTTCTCTCTGCCGTCTTCTCTCCGCCGTCTGTCTCTCTGCTGTTCTTCTCTTGCCGTTCATCTCTCTGCCATCTGTCTCTGACGTTCTTCTCTCTGCTGTTCTTCTCTCTGCTGTCTTGTCTCTTTGCCGTCGGTCTCTCTGCTGTTCTTCTCTTGCCGTTCATCTCTCTGCCATCTGTCTCTGACGTTCTTCTCTCTGCTGTTCTTCTCTCTGCCATTCTTCTCTCTGCTGTCTGTCTCTTTGCCGTCTGTCTCTCTGCTGTTCTTCTCTTGGCATTCTCTCTGCCATCTGTCTGTCTCTCTGCCGTTCTTCTCTCCGCTGTTCTTCTCTCTGCCATTCTTCTCTCTGCTGTTCTTCTCTGCCATCTGTCTCTCTGCTGTCTGTCTGCCATCTGTCTGTCTATCTGTCTCTCTGCCATCTGTCTCTCTACTGCCACTCTGTTGGTCTCTCTGCCATCTGTCTCTCTACTGTCTGTCTCTCTGCCGGCCTGTCTGTCATCTGTCTCTCTGTCGTCTGTCCCTGCCATCTCGCTGTCTGTCTGTCATCTGTCTGTCTGCCATCTGTCTCTCCGCCATCTGTATGTCTGTCTGCTGTCTGTCATCTGTCTCTCTGCTGTCACTGTCTGTCTCTCTGCTCTCTGTCTGCTGTCTGTCTCTCTGCCTGTGTGTCTGTCTATCTTTCTGTCTGTCTGCCTCTTTGTCGTCTGTCTGCCGTCTGTCTATAGTCTGTCTCTCTTCCATCTGTCTGTCTGTCTGCTGTCTTGTCTGTTTGTCTGTCTGTATGTATGTAATCGGTCTATCTGCTGTCTGTCTGCCGTCCGTCTGTCTGTCCGTCAGCTGTCTATCTGTCGCTCTGCTGTCTGTCATCTGTCTGTCTCTCTGCCATCTGTCTGTCTGTATCTGTCATCTGTCTGTCTGCCATACACACAGTGTCAAACAGTGTTGATGGAAATGCTAACTAGTGAATGGCCTGCATATATCTATCTATCTATCTATCTATCTATCTATCTATCTATCTATCTATCTATCTTTCTACATACATTCACACACACACACACACACACACACAAATATATATATATATACATAAATAAATATGTATATAAATTCGTAGATAAATATGTGGATAAATAGGTGTATAAATTCATAGATAATATATGTAGATAATATGTAGATAAACATGTAATATGTAGGTAAATACTGAGATAAATATGTAGACAAATAAATAAATATTATGTAGATAAATACGTAAATAATATGTAGATAAATACATAGCTAATACATGGATAATATGTAGATAAATATGTAGGTAAATATGTAAGAAAATATGTAGACAAATATGTACATAATATGTAGATAAAAATGTAGCTATTTCTATTAAAATGTAGATAAATACGTAAAAATGTAGATAAATATGTAGATAATATGTAGATACATGCGTAGATAATCCGTTGATAAATATTTAGATAATATGCAGATAAATATGTACATACTAAATAAGTAGATAAATATGTAGATAAATACGTAGATAATATGTAGTTCAATACGTAGATAAAGACATATATACATGTGTAGATACATGTGTAGATAAATAAGTTGATAAAATGTAGATATGTAAATAAATACGTAGATAATATGTAGATAAATATGTACGTAAATATGTAATACGTAGATGAATATGTAGGTAAATATATAGATAAATACACCGATAATATGTAGGTAAATATGTAGATAAATAAATGTGTAAATAAATATGTAGATAATATGTAAATACTATGGGGATCTACTACTACTTTCGGCTGCTCCCGTTAGGGGTCGCCACAGCGGATCATCCGTTTCGATTTCTTCCTGTCTTCTGCGTCTTCCTCTGTCACACCAGCCACCTGCATGTCTTCCCTCATCACATCCATAAACCTCCTCTTTGGCCTACCTCTTCTCCTCTTCCCTGGCAGCTCCATATTCAGCATCCTTCTCCCAATATACTCAGCATCTCTCCTCCACACATGTCCACACCATCTCAATCTTGCCTCTCTTGCTTTGTCTCCAAACCGTCCAACCTGAGCGGTCCCTCTAATATAATCGTTCCTAATCCTGTCCTTCTTCATCACTCCCAGTGAAAATCTTATCATCTTCAACTCTGCCACCTCCAGCTACTCCTCCTGTCTTTTCGTCAGTGCCACTGTCTCCAAACCATATAACATAGCTGGTCTCACAACCATCTTGTAAACCTTCCCTTTAACTCTTGCTGGTACCCTTCTGTCACAAATCACTCCTGACACACTTCTCCACCCACTCCAACCTGCCTGCACTCTCTTCTTCACCTCTCTACTGCACTCCCCGTTACTTTGGACAGTTGACCCCAAGTATTTAAACTCCAATGCCTTTGTCACCTCTACTCCTTGCATCCTGACTATTCCACTGTCCTCTCTCTCATTCACGCATAGGTATTCCATCTTGCTCCTACTGACTTTCATTCCTCTTCTCTCCAGTGCATACCTCCACCTCTCCAGGCTCTCCTCAACCTGCACCCTACTCTCACTACAGATCACAATGTCATCCGCGAACATCATTGTCCATGGAGACTCCTGCCTGATCTTGTCCATCAACCTGTCCATCACCATTGCAAACAAGAAAGGGCTCAGAGCCGATCCTTGATGTAATCCCACCTCCACCTTGAACCCATCTGTCATTCCAACCGCACACCTCACCACTGTCACGCTGCCCTCATACGTATCCTGCACCACTCCTACATACTTCTCTGCAACTCCTGACTTCCTCATACAATACCACACCTCCTCTCTCGGCACTCTGTCATAAGCTTTCTCTAAATCTACAAAAACACAATGCAACTCTTTCTGGCCTTCTCTATACTTCTCAATCAACATTCTCAAAGCAAACATCACATCTGTGGTGCTCTTTCGTGGCATGAACCCATACTGCTGCTCACTGATCATCACCTCTCCTCTTAACCTAACTTCTATTACTCTTTCCCAAATCTTCATGCTGTGGCTGATCAACTTTATACCTCTGTAGTTGTTACAGTTCTGCACATCGCCCTTGTTCTTGAAAATCGGTACCAGTATGCTTCTTCTCCACTCCTCAGGCATCCTCTCACTTTCCAGGATTGTGTTAAACAATCTAGTTAAAAACTCCACTGCCATCTCTCCTAAACACCTCCATGCCTCCACAGGTATGTCATCAGGACCAACTGCCTTTCCACTCTTCATCCTCTTCATAGCTGCCCTCACTTCCTCCTTGCTAATCCACTGCACTTCCTGATTCACTATCCCTACATCATCCAACCTTCTCTCTCTCTCATTTTCTTCACTCATCAGCCCCTCAAAGTATTCCTTCCACCTTCTTAGCACACTCTCCTCGCTTGTCAGCACATTTCCATCTCTATCCTTGATCGCCCTAACTTGCTACACATCCTTTGCAGCTTGGTCCCTCTGTCTAGCCAATCGGTACAAGTCCTTTTCTCCTTCCTTAGTGTCTAATCTGTCATACAACTCACCATACGCCTTTTCCTTTGCCTTTGCCACCTCTCTCTTTGCTTTACGCTGCATCTCCTTGTACTCCTGTCTACTTTCTTCATCTCTCTTACTATCCCACTTCTTCTTTGCCAACTTTTCCTCTGTATAATTTGCTGTACTTCCTCATTCCACCACCAAGTCTCCTTGTCTTCCTTCCTCTGTCCTGATGACACACCAAGTACCTTCCTAGCTGTCTCCCTCACTATTTCTGCAGTGGTTGTCCAGCCATCTGGCAACTCTTCACTACCACCCAGTGCCTGTCTTAACTCCTGCCTGAACTCCACACAACAGTCTTCCTTCTTCAACTTCCACCATTTGATCTTTGGCTGTGTCTTCACTCGCTTCCTCTTCTTGGTCTCCAAAGTCATCCTACAGACCACCATCCGATGCTGCCTAGCTACGTTCTCCCCTGTCACCACCTTGCAGTCTCCAATCCCTTTTAGATGGCGCCTTCTACATAAGATATAGTCCACCTGTGTGCACTTTCCTCCGCTCTTGTATGTCACCCTGTGTTTCTCCCTCTTCTTGAAATATGTATTCACCACAGCCATTTCCATCCTTTTCGCAAAATCGACCACCACCTGTCCTTCCACATTTCTCTTCTTGACTCCATATCTTCCCATCACCTCCTCATCACCTCTGTTCCCTTCACCAACATGTCCATTGAAGTCCGCTCCAATCACCACTCTCTCCTCCTTGGGTACCCTCTCCACCATGTCGTCCAACTCACTCCAGAATTCTTCTTTTTCATCCATCTCACACCCAACTTGCGGGGCATATGCGCTGATAACATTCAGCAATAAACCTTCAATTTCCAGCTTCATACTCATCACTCTGTCTGACACTCTCTTCACCTCCAGCACGCTCTTGACATACTCTTCCTTCAGAATTACCCCTACCCCATTACTCCTCCCATTCACACCATGGTAGAAGAGTTTGAACCCACCTCCGATACTCCTGGCCTTACTCCCCTTCCACCTGGTCTCTTGCACACACAGTATGCCTACCTTTCTTCTTTCCATCATGTCAGCCAGCTCTCTCCCTTTACCAGTCATAGTGCCAACATTCAAAGTTCCAACTCTCACCTCCACATGCCTACCCTTCCTCCTCTCTAGCTGCCTCTGGACATGCTTTCCCCCTCTCCTTCTCCTTCGCCCAACAGTAGCATAGTTTCCACCGATACCCTGCTGGTTAACAGTACCGGTGGCGGTCGTTGGTATCCCGGGCCTCGACCGATCCGGTATGTAAGTCTTATTTATGATCCGCATATTTGATTTGGCAAAGATTTTACGCCGGATGCCCTTCCTGACGCAACCCTCCCCATTTGTCCGGGCTTGGAACCGGCACTAAGGATGCAGTGGCTTGTGCATCCTCAGTGGCTGGGTTGTAAATACTATGGGGAGACATGTAGATAAATGTGTAGATAAATATGTAAATAATATGTAGACAAATATGTAGCTAATATGTAGCTAATATGCAGATAATATGTATATAATATGTAAATATGTCTCTAATTATGTAGATAAATATGTAGATAAATGTGTTGCTAAATATGTAAACATGTAGCTAATATGTAGATAAATATGTAGCTAATATGCAGATAAATATGTAGATAAATATTCAATTCAATTCAATTTTATTGTCATTAAAAACAATGTGCAGGCACATGTTAAAAAGGAAATGAAGGCTGTGGCTTCACCAAACAGTGCAAGACAGACACAGACAAACACAGCAAACACAATATAAGATATACACACATGAAGACCAAACACAGTATAAGATATACACATATGAAGACCAAAAGCTAAAAATAAGTTAAAAAAGAGCTGGAGTAGAAAATATTAAAAATATCTACAGACATTCAGTGGGTGGCCACGTTCAGGTGGGCAACAGCTTGTGGAAAGAAGCTGTTTTTGAGCCTGGTAGTGCGGGCTCTGAGGCTCCTGTAGCGCCTCCCAGAGCACAGGGGGGGAGAACAGTCCATGGTTGGGGTGGGTGGGATCTCTGCTGATGCTCAGACCCCTTCGAAGGCAGCATTTGTGATAAATGTCTTTTATGGCTGGGAGCTGGGTACCGGTGATATGCTGGGCTGCCTTGACGATCCGCTGCAGAGCTTTCTGGTCTACTGAGGTGCAGTTGCCGTACCACACTGAGATGCAGATGGTCAGGATGCTCTCTATGGTGCAGTGGTAGAAGTTGGTGAGAATTTTGGGGCGTAGACGGGCACTCCTCAGCCTCCTCAGGAAATGCAGGCATTGTTGGGCCTTTTTCACAAGGGCCTGGGTGTTTAATGTCCACGAAAGGTCCTCGCTGATGTGGACTCCAAGGAATTTAAAGCTGGAAACACGCTCCACTTCCACCCCATTGATGTGTATGGGGGAGTGACTGCAGCTTCTAGACCTCCTGAAGTCCACAATCAGCTCCTTTGTCTTCTGCACATTAAGGACAAGATTGTTGGTAGTACACCATGATGTGAGGTGCTCAATCTCGTCTCTGTAGGCCATCTCGTCATTGTTGATGATACAGCCAATGACTGTGGTGTCATCTGCAAACTTAACTATAACATTTGAAGGGTGAGTTGGCAGGCAGTTGTGGGTGAAGAGGGAGAAAAGGAGGGGGCTCAGAACACAGCCTTGAGGGGCACCTGTGCTGAGGGTCAGGGTGGAGGAGGAGTGGTCACCTAACCTAACAGACTGAGGTCTGTTGGTCAAGAAGTCCAGGATCCAGTTACAGAGGGAGAGGTTGAGGCCTAGGGATAGGAGTTTGGTGGTTAGTTTGGCGGGGATGATAGTGTTGAAGGCAGAGCTGTAATCTATAAACAGCATCCGGATGTATGAGTTGTTAAGTTCAAGGTGGGTCAGAGCAATGTGTAGGGCAGTGGCAATGGCATCCTCAGTAGACCTTTTGGGATGGTAGGCGAACTGATGTGGGTCGAATGTGGGGGGATAATGTTTTTGATGTGAGCCAGAACCAGTCTTTCAAAGCACTTCATGGCAATGGGGGGGTGAGTGCTGTGGGTCGGTAGTCATTCAGACATGTGGATGTTGGTTTCTTGGAGACAGGAATGATAGAGGTGGTCTTAAAGCATGCCGGGACTTTAGATTGGGACAGTGAGAGGTTAAATACAGGTGTGAAGACCTCAGCCAGCTGGTCGGCACATTCCCAGTACACCCAACCCGCAATGCCGTCTGGTCCGGCAGCCTTCCGTGTGTTCACTCAGCGCAGTGATTCTCTGACCTCTGCGGCTGATAGAGTGAGCACCTGGTTTTCTGGGTGGCTGGGGATTTTTGTGGCCGGGTCAGTATTGTCCTTGTCGAAGCGGGCATAGAAATGATCTAGCTTGTCTGGCAGGGAGGCATCATGGACAGCGGGACCGCTATTGGGGCTTTTGTGGTCTGTGATAGACTGAATGCCTTGCCACATTCGCCGAGGATCAGAGTTATTGTGAAAGTGGTCCTCTATTCGTAGGGAATATTTATGTTTGGCTGTTCTGATGCCCTTTTTGAGGTTTGATCTGGCTGCGCTGTAGGCCTCACAGTTACCTGACTTGAACGCTGCATGCCGGACCTTCAGCTGCTGCCGGACCTCACTGGTCATCCAGGGTTTCTGGTTTGGAAAGGTGCGGACTGATTTTTTTGTTGTGCAAAAGTTAATGTAGGCTAGTATGGCAGATGTCTGTTCATTAATGTCTATATGGGAGCCATGGGTAGCTGAATGTGCAAAAATACTCCAGTCGGTGTTGTCAAAACAGTCCTGGAGTTCAAAGACTGCTCCTTCTGGCCAGACAGTGATTGTCTTTACTGCTGGCTTGACCCGTTTTATTAGGGGTTTGTAGGCTGGGACCAGGAACAGGCAGAGGTGGTCAGAATGGCCCAGATGAGGGCAGGGAGTAGCTTTGTATGAGTCCTTGATGTTTGTATAGAGATGGTCCAGGGTGTTTTGTCCCCTAGTGGGGCAGGAGACATGCTGATGGAATTTGGGCAATACAGCCCTGAGGTTAGCCTGATTAAAGTCAACACCTATGATAAAGGCATTGTCCGGGTGTTTGGTCTGTTGTCTGAAGATGGCACATTGTAGCTGCTTAAGTGCTACCTTAGCATTAGCATGTGGGGGGATGTATACAGCGGCGATGGTAATGGCCGTTAGCTCCCTGGGCAGGTAAAAAGGCCTGCACTGAATCATAAGGAGCTCGAGATCAGCAGAGCAATGCCTTTCAGCGATCTTTATATTGTTGCACCAAGAGTTATTGACATAATACTCAAACCTCCTCCCCGGATCTTGCCGGAGTCCGCTGTCCTGTCGGCACGGAAGGCTGTGCGGCCCGCTAGCTCGACTGCCGAGTCGGCTATGTTGCTGTTGAGCCAAGTCTCCGTAAACATCAGCAGACAGCAGTTCTGCAGCCTTTTCTGAGAGGACAGCCTGAGTCTTATCTCCTCCATTTTGTTAGCTAACGACCGGACTTTAGCCATGAAGATGCTGGGGAGGGACACTTTGAAGGGAGCGCTACTTAGCTTAGCATGTAGCCCGCCTCGTTTCCCCCTCATCTGTTCACGTTGCCGCCAGGGGGCAGCGTTTCCACTGCGAGGCCGGTGAGTGGATAATATGGATGGGGGAGTTGTCCGTGATGGTGGAGGGAAGTGAGTAATCCATTCTGAGGTTTAACAGGTCCTGACGGCTGTAGAAGAGCGCAGGACCTACACTTGTAAATAAACTTACAACTAACGTATAAATAACAAAGAAAACACAACACTGAACAAGGAACCACAGTAGCCGCTGTGTCCAGCGCGCCGCCATCTTGGATTTATGTCCAATATGTAAATAATGTGTCGATAAATACGTAAATGTTATGTAGATAAATATGTAGATGAATATGTAAATGCTATGTAGATAAATATTTAAATAACATGAAGATAAATATGTAGATAATATGTAGATAAATATGTAGATAAATACATAGCTAACATGTAGATAAATATGTAGCTACATATGTAGATAATAGTGTTTTTTTCCAATACCGTCAATGGTGTTGAGTGCTCGACCAATGAGGAGCGGACTATCAACACGGATACAGGAAAAAAGATTTTAATGCATAGCAGTACAGGCCTGTTTTGTGCGTCTCGCACTCATCATTAGCAGCTGATGAGTGCGAGACACACGAAACAGGCCTGTACTGCTATGCATTAAAAAAAAATTCCTGTATCCATGTTGATATGTAGATAATATGTAGTTAAATATGTAGCTAAATATGCAGATAATAGGTAGATAAAGATGTAGATAAAGATGTAGATAATACGTAGATGAATATGTAGATAATATGTAGATAATTATGTAGATAATATGTAGATAAATATGTAGATACATTTGTCGGGGTGACATTGAAGAAAACCGGTTTGTGACTGGTCTTAAGCAATGACTTCAAACTGGTTAGACTAAAGAATTTATATTTTTGTTTCAATGTTACCACATTAGTGCTGATGTTCACACTTCAGTGTATACAAAATATCACGCTCACCGTCACTATGACACACACACATACACACACACACACACACACACACACACACACACACACAGTTCACCGAGCAGTCGACCTGATGTCTTACTGAAACTACAACACACTACCATCCTCCATTAAACAAATTTCTGACTCTTTGTGTTAGTGTGTGTGTGTGTGTGTGTGTGTGTGTGTGTGTGTGTGTGTGTGTGTGTATGTATGGACTCGTTACCCTTGGTTGGCAGTTCATCTAGGAGAAGGGCAACTTTGATTTCAGACCCGGGTAGATGAAGCTCGTTAGCCCGTCAGGCAGTTCATCTAGGAGAAGGACAACTCTGATTTCAGACCCGGGTAGATGAAGCTCGTTAGCTTGTCAGGCAGTTCATCTAGGAGAAGGACAACTCTTATTTCAGACCCGGGTAGATGAAGCTCGTTAGCCTGTCAGGCAGTTCATCTAGAAGGACAACTCTGATTTCAGACCCGGGTAGATGAAGCTCGTTAGCCTGTCAGGCAGTTCATCTAGGAGAAGGACAACTCTGATTTCAGACCCGGGTAGATGAAGCTCGTTAGCCTGTCAGGCAGTTCATCTAGGAGAAGGACAACTCTGATTTCAGACCCGGGTAGATGAAGCTCGTTAGCCTGTCAGGCAGTTCATCTAGGAGAAGAACAACTCTGATTTCAGACCCGGGTAGATGAAGCTCGTTAGCCTGTAAGGCAGTTCATCTAGGAGAAGGACAACTCTGATTTCAGACCCGGGTAGATGCAGCTCGTTAGCCTGTCAGGCAGTTCATCTAGGAGAAGGACAACTCTGATTTCAGACCCGGGTAGATGCAGCTTGTTAGCCTGTCAGGCAGTTCATCTAGAAGGAGGAAAATTCTGATTTCAGACCTGGGTAGATGAAGCTCGTTAGCCTGTCCGGCAGTTCATCTAGAAGGACAACTCTGATTTCAGACCCGGGTAGATGCAGCTCGTTAGCTTGTCAGGCAGTTCATTTAGGAGAAGGACAACTCTGATTTCAGACCCGGGTAGATGAAGCTCGTTAGCCTGTCCGGCAGTTCATCTAGGAGAAGGAAAACTCTGATTTCAGACCCGGGTAGATGAAGCTCGTTAGCCTGTCAGACAATTCATTTAGGAGAAGGACAACTCTGATTTCAGACCCGGGTAGATGAAGCTCGTTAGCTTGTCAGGCAGTTCATCTAGAAGGACAACTCTGATTTCAGACCCAGGTAGATGAAGCTCGTTAGCCTGTCAGGCAGTTCATTTAGGAGGAGGAAAACTCTGATTTCAGACCCGGGTAGATGAAGCTCGTTAGCCTGTCAGGCAGTTCATTTAGGAGGAGGACAACTCTGATTTCAGACTCGGGCAGATGAAGCTCGTTAGCTTGTCAGGCAGTTCATTTAGGAGGAGGACAACTCTGATTTCAGACCCGGGTAGATGAAGCTCGTTAGCTTGTCAGGCAGTTCATCTAGAAGGACAACTCTGATTTCAGACCCGGGTAGATGAAGCTCATTAGCCTGTCAGACAATTCATTTAGGAGAAGGACAACTCTGATTTCAGACCCGGGTAGATGAAGCTCGTTAGCCTGTCAGGCAGTTCATTTAGGAGAAGGACAACTCTGATTTCAGACCCGGGTAGATGAAGCTCGTTAGCCCGTCAGGCAGTTCATTTAGGAGAAGGACAACTCTGATTTCAGACCCGGGTAGATGAAGGTCGTTAGCCTGTCAGGCAGTTCATCTAGAAGGACAACTCTGATTTCAGACCCGGGTAGATGAAGCTCGTTAGCTTGTCAGGCAGTTCATCTAGAAGGACAACTCTGATTTCAGACCCGGGTAGATGAAGCTCGTTAGCTTGTCAGGCAGTTCATTTAGGAGGAGGACAACTCTGATTTCAGACCCGGGTAGATGAAGCTCGTTAGCTTGTCAGGCAGTTCATCTAGAAGGACAACTCTGATTTCAGACCCGGGTAGATGAAGCTCGTTAGCCTGTCAGGCAGTTCATTTAGGAGAAGGACAACTCTGATTTCAGACCCGGGTAGATGAAGCTCGTTAGCCCGTCAGGCAGTTCATTTAGGAGAAGGACAACTCTGATTTCAGACCCGGGTAGATGAAGGTCGTTAGCCTGTCAGGCAGTTCATCTAGAAGGACAACTCTGATTTCAGACCCGGGTAGATGAAGCTCGTTAGCTTGTCAGGCAGTTCATCTAGAAGGACAACTCTGATTTCAGACCCGGGTAGATGAAGCTCGTTAGCCTGTCAGGCAGTTCATCTAGAAGGACAACTGATTTCAAACTTCCGCTGCCTTGTGGGTATACTCGTCTACGGGGAAGGCTTCGGGAAGAAACCCTGAGGAAAAATCTGCATCCGTCTTCATTGCCAGTCGTCTTGCTAGTCTTGCCACTGATAGTAGGTGGTCTCGGACGAGAGAGTTGGGTTGATGATGCGTAACTCTTCCTCACTTTAAACAAAATCATCGCGCAAGTCATCAGTCATCCATAACAGCATGACTAGATGGTCCCTGTCGCTGCGACGGACGAATAACATGTGTATGTGTGTGTGTGTGTGCATGTGTGTGCGTGTGTGTGTGTGTGTATGTGTTCTTGCCTGCCTACATGGAGAGGTAGAGAGCAGGCTTCAGCCAGCTGAGTTGTGGTTTAATCTTTGTCGGAATGCTTTTAGCAGCATTATCTGCTGAGTGTGTCTGCTCAGACGAGTCCTCTCTCATCATGGACTCTTCTGTTCCCCTGCACACAACAAAAAGACCAACAACCAAGCAAAGCACTGCTGTTTAATTTAGCCACACACAATGCACACACACACACACACACCGACACATATGACCTGAATGGAGAAAACAGCTCCTCCAACCAGACTAAATCATATGAAATGATGATACTATGATGTGTGTAAATGATGATACTATGTGTGTAACTGATACTATGATGTGTGTAACTGATGATACTATGATGTGTGTAACTGATACTATGATGTGTGTAACTGATACTATGAAGTATGTAACCGATACTATGATGTGTGTAACTGATGATACTATGACGTGTGTAACTGATACTATGATGTGTGTAACTGATGATACTATGATGTGTGTAACTGATACTATGATGTGTGTAACAGATACTATGATGAGTATAAATAATGATACTATGATGTGTGTAACTGATACTATGATGTGTGTAACTGATACAATGATGTGTGTAAATGATACTACGATGTGTGCAACTGATACTATGATGTGTGTAACTGATATTATCATGTGTGTAACTGATGATACTATGATGTGTGTAACTGATACTATGATGTGTGTAACAGATACTATGATGTGTATAAATAATGGTACTATGATGTGTGTAACTGATACTATGATGTGTGTAAATGATACTATGATGTGTTCAACTGATACTATGATGTGTGTAACTGATACTATGATGTGTTCAACTGTGTAACTGATATTATCATGTGTGTAACATATACTATGATGTGTATAAATGATGATACTATGATGTGTGTAAATGATACTATGATGTGTGTAATTAGTTAGCCCAGCCACTGAGGACGCACAAGCCAGTGCATTCTTAGTGCCGGTCCCAAGCCCGGATAAATGGGCAGGGTTGCGTCAGAAGGACATCCGGTGTAAAACCTTAGCCAAATCAAATATGCGGATCATGAAGCAGATTTGCATACCGGATCCGTCGAGGCCCTGGACCGCCACTGGTACTGTTGGCCAGCAGAGTGCCAGTGGAAACTATGCTACTGTTAGGCAAAGGAGAAGGAGAGGGGGAAGGCATGTCCAGAGGCAGCGAGGGAGGAGGAAGTGTATGAGTGTGGAGGTGAGAGTCAGAACTTTGAATGTTGGCGCTATGACTGGTAGAGGGAGAGAGCTGGCTGATATGATGGAGAGAAGGAAGGTAGGTATATTGTGTGTGCAAGAGACCAGGTGGAAGGGGAGTAAGGCCAGGAGCATCGGAGGGGGGTTCAAACTCTTCTACCATGGTGCGAATGGGAGGAGAAATGGGGTTGGGGTAATTCTGAAGGAAGAGTATGTCAAGAGTGTGCTGGAGGTGAACAGAGTGTCGGAGAGAAATGGAGAGAAATGTGGAAGGATAGATGATGGTGGATTTTGCAAAAAGGATGGAAATGGCTGTGGTGAATACATATTTCAAGAAGAGGGAGGAACACAGGGTGATGTACAACAGTGGAGGAAAGTGCACACAGGTGGACTATATCTTCTTTATCTTATGTAGAAGGCGCCATCTAAAAGGGATTGGAGACTGCAAGGTGGTGACAGGGGAGAACGTAGCTAGGCAGCATTGGATGGTGGTCTGTAGGATGACTTTGGAGATCAAGAAGAGGAAGTGAGTGAAGGCAGAGCCAAAGATCAATTGGTGAAAGTTGAAGAAGGAAGACTGTTGTGTGGAGTTCAGGGAGGAGGTAAAACAGGCTGTGGGTGGTAGTGAAGAGTTGCCAGATGGCTGGACAACCACTGCAGAAATAGTGAGGGAGACAGCTAGGAAGGTACTTGGTGTGTCATCAGGACAGAGGAAGGAAGACAAGGAGACTTGGTGGTGGAATGAGGAAGTACAGCAAAGTATACAGAGGAAGAGGTTGGCAAAGAAGAAGTGGGATAGTCAGAGAGATGAAGAAAGTAGACAGGAGTACAAGGAGATGCAGCGTAAAGCAAAGAGAGAGGTGGCAAAGGAAAAGGAAAAGGTGTATGGTGAGTTGTATGACAGGTTAGACACTAAGGAGGGAGAAAAGGACTTGTACCGATTGGCTAGACAGAGGGACCAAGCTGCAAAGGATGTGCAGCAAGTTAGGGCGATCAAGGATAGAGATGGAAATGTGCTGACAAGTGAGGAGAGTGTGTCGAGAAGGGGGAAGGAGTACTTTGAGGGGCCGATGAAAGAAGAAAATGAGAGAGAGAGAGAAGGTTGGATGATGTAGGGATAGTGAATCAGGAAGTTCAGCGGATTAGCAAGGAGGAAGTGAGGGCAGCTATGAAGAGGATGAAGAGTGGAAAGGCAGTTGGTCCTGATGACATACCTGTGGAGGCATGGAGATGTTTAGGAGAGATGGCAGTGGAGTTTTTAACTAGATTGTTTAACACAATCCTGGAAAGTGAGAGGACTGGTACCGATTTTCAAGAACAAGGGCGATGTGCAGAACTGCAGCAACTACAGAGGTATAAAGTTGATCAGCCACAGCATGAAGATATGGGAAAGAGTAATAGAAGCTAGGTTAAGAGGAGGAGAGGTGATGATCAGCAGCAGCAGTATGGTTTCATGCCATGAAAGAGCACCACAGATGTGATGTTTGCTTTGAGAATGTTGATGGAGAAGTATAGAGAAGGCCAGAAAGAGTTACATTGTGTCTTTGTAGATTTAGAGAAAGCTTATGACAGAGTGCCGAGAGAGGAGGTGTGGTATTGTATGAGGGAGTTGGGAGTTGCAGAGATGTAGGAGTGGTACAGGATATGTATGAGGGCAGCGTGACAGTGGTGAGGTGTGTGGTTGGAATGACAGATGGGTTCAAGGTGGAGGTGGGATTACATCAAGGATCAGCTCTGAGCCCTTTCTTGTTTGCAATGGTGATGGACAGGTTGATGGAGGAGATCAGGCAGGAGTCTCCGTGGAATATGATGTTTGTGGATGACATTGTGATCTGTAGTGAGAGTAGGGTGCAGGTGGAGGAGAGCCTGGAGAGGTGGAGGTATGCACTGGAGAGAAGAGGGATGAAAGTCAGTAGGAGCAAGATGGAATACCTATGTGTGAATGAGAGAGAGGACAGTGGAATGGAGAGGATGTAAGGAGTGGAGGTGATGAAGGTGTATGAGTTTAAATACTTGGGGTCAACTGTCCAAAGTAACGGGGAGTGCAGGAGAGAGGTGAAGAAGAGAGTGCAGTTAGGGTGGAGTGGGTGGAGAAGAGTGTCAGGAGTGATGTGTGACAGAAGGGTACCAGCAAGAGTTAAAGGGAAGGTTTACCAGATGGTAGTGAGACCAGCTATGTTATATGGTTTGGAGACAGTGGCACTGATGAAAAGACAGGAGGAGGAGCTGGAGGTGGCAAAGTTGAAGATGATAAGATTTTCACTGGGAGTGATGAAGAAGGACAGGATTAGGAACGAGTATATTAGAGGGACCGCTCAGGTTGGACGGTTTGGAGACAAAACAAGGCAGACAAGATTGAGATGGTTTGGACATGTGTGGAGGAGAGATGCTGGGTATATTGGGAGAAGGATGCTGAGTATGGAGCTGCCAGGGAAGAGGAGAAGAGGAAGGCCAAAAAGGAGGTTTATGGGTGTGGTGAGGGAGGACATGCAGGTGGCTGGTGTGACAGAGGAAGACGCAGAAGACAGGAAGAAAAGGAAATGGATGATCTGCTGTGGCGACCCCTAACGGGTTCTGTGTGTGTGTCTGTCTATTTTAGTAAGGTGACATTATATGTGCAGATGAATAAATCAGACAGAGGTGTGTTATGCCAGCTCATTCAGATGGTGTGTTGTGTTGTGAGGGAAATTAAAAGCAGGCAGAACACAGATTACATCTGAGCAGACAGGAACAGGGACACTTAGGGGCCGTTCTGACATCTCCTTGGCATCAGTGCGTTTGATGCAGCTGCACACAGAAGCTTTGAAGCAGACGGCCTTGTCTTGAACACGTCTGATCTTCTTTTGAGAAGTTGGTCTGTCCATCCTGATAAGATGACTGTTAGTAAATAAATTGCCCTGGAGTGTGGTGGCTGGATAGGGGCAGAAGAGCTACATAGGGGCAGAAAACCTTGTTTCAGCGTGGGATGGGATCTTCTGCAGGCCACAGCAGAGATAAGTGCTGCTGGCAGCAGGTTAGCATTAGGCTAACAGCCCCGGCATGGCCTGAGTGGAGGAAGAGAAGAAACCCCTAAAAGAGTTCAAATTTAATGTTCAAATCTTCCTCAGTCTGTAAACCAGGGACCAGAGACAGGCTCTTCTGGCACCAGTTTAGAACAATACAGCGTAATAAAACTGACTCCTGGGTTTTTCTAGCGTTGGAAACACTTTCATGACGCGTCCTTCCGAGGCCTGACTGATCCCACATCAGCGTTATGGGTACGTAGATGTGCATTTGTGGATTTTGGGTTAATATTGGTGCATGTGGCACATTTCCAGGGCGCGGCTGTTGAAACAAGCTCTGAGCCGTGTTCCAGTGCAGCAAATGGAGGACGTGTGTCATGTGCTCTGACATGGCGGAACTTTACTGAGCATGAATGAGACTACGTTTCCCAGGAGGTGTCGAGACGTCCATTTCACCCTCTTACTCTACCCTATCTCCTCCCTGCTTTCCCCTCTCCTCTCCTCCTCCCTTCTTTCCCCTCTCCTCTTTCTCCCCCTTCTTTCCCCTCTCCTCTCCTCTTTCTCTCCTTCTTTCCTCCCCTCCTCTTTCTCCCCCTTCTTTCCCTTCTCTTCTCTCCCCTCTCCCCTTTCTCCCCCTTCTTTCCCTTCTCCCCTCTCCCCTTTCTCCCCCTTCTTTCCCCTCTCCTCTTCTCTTTCTCCCTTTCCCCTCCCCTCCCCTCTCCTCTTCTCGTTCTCCCCTCTTCTTTCCCCTCTCCTCTCCTCTTTCTCCTCTTCTTTCCCCTCTCTTCTCATTCTCCCCTCTGCTTTCCCCTCTCCTCTCCTCTTTTGCCCCTTCTTCCCCTCTCCTCTCCTCTTTCTCCCCCTGCCCCTCTCCTCTTTCTCTCCCTTCTTTCCCCGCCCCTCTCCTCTTTCTCTCCCTTCTTTCCCCTCTCCTCTCCTTTCTCCCCCCTCTTTCCCTTCTCTTCTCTCCCCTTTCTCCCCCTTCTTTCTCCTCTCCTCTCCTTTTTCCTCCTTCTTTCCTCTCTCCTCTTTCTCCTCCCTTCTTTCCCCTCTCCTCTCCTTTATTACCCCCTCTTTCCCCTCTCCTCTCCCCTTTCTCCTCTCCTTTCTCACCCCTTTTTCCCCTCTCCTCTCCTCCTTCTCCTCCCTTCTTTCTCCTCTCCTCTCTACACGGTGCCTCCTCCTCCTCAGGCCTCTTGTAGTTAATGGTGGGTTAAACAGAAAACAAGCAGAAGCTGTTTGATCCAAACACCAGAGTTCAACCTGAACGGCTGACACAGTGCTGGGTAATGTGAAACCCAGCATAAACACACACACACACACACACACACACACACACACACACACACACACACACACACACACACACACACACACACACACACACAGACCAGACAGACCAGACAGGGAACACGGGTGCACCTGGGTAGTCATATGTACCTGTCCTGTGTCTTCATATAAACATGGAGGACTGCTGCTGAATGGACGTCTGCTACACCAATGAAAAGAAAACAAAGTTTTATGATCAACATTTTGTGTTCATTTTGGTTTTTCCTGGTGCACACGATAAATACTTTTGTCATATAAATATATATAAACTTTGTTAAAAGAAACACTCAATGGTAGGGAAAGTGCTCAACAAATAAGGAGCAAAATAATCCATATATATACATACATATATACATACACATACACATACACAAAACACATATACATATACGCATACATACACACACACACACACACACACATAGTATATATATAAAAGATCCTGTGGGACTTGAAGTTCCAGTCTGACAAGCAGGTGCTGGCTAACCAACCAGACATTGTGGTGGTCGACGAGGAACAGAAGACAGCAGTAGTGATCCATGTAGCAGTCCTGAGCGATGGCAACATCAGGAAGAAAGAGCATGAGAAGCTAGAGAAATACCAAGGGCTGAGAGAAGAACTAGATCAGATGTGGAAGGGGAAATCCACAGTAGTCCCAGTGGTAATAGGAACACTAGAGGCTGAGACCCCCAAACTGGGAGACTCCAGGAACAACATTTGAGGTCTCTTTTCAGAAGATGCTGTCCTAGGAACAGCTAAGATACTGCACAGACCCCTCAAACTCCCAGGCCTCTTGTAGAGGACCTGAGCTTGAGGAAGACGCTCACCACCCAAAAAAGGGTGACAGGGAGATTTTATTCTAATAATAATGTATGCAGTTTGTTCTTGTATATATTCTAATAATAATAATGTATGCAGTTTGTTCTTGTATATATTCTAATAATAATAATGTATGCAGTTTGTTCTTGTATATATTCTAATAATAATAATGTATGCAGTTTGTTCCTGTATATATTCTAATAATAATGTATGCAGTGTGTTCCTGTATATATTCTAATAATAATAATGTATGCAGTTTGTTCTTGTATATATTCTAATAATAATAATGTATGCAGTTTGTTCTTGTATATATTCTAATAATAATGTATGCAGTTTGTTCCTGTATATATTCTAATAATAATGTATGCAGTTTGTTCTTGTACATATTCTAATAATAATAATAATGCATGCAGTTTGTTCTTGTATATATTCTAATAAGAATAATGTATGCAGTTTGTTCTTATATATATTCTAAAAATAATTATGTATGCAGTTTGTTCTTGTATATATTCTAATAATAATAATGTATGCAGTTTGTTCCTGTATATATTCTGATAATAATGTATGCAGTTTGTTCCTGTGTATATTCTAATAATATTGTATGCAGTTTGCTCCTGTATATATTCTAATAATGTATGCAGTTTGTTCCTGTGTATATTCTAATAATAAAGTATGCAGTTTGTTCCTGTATATATTCTAATAATAATGTATGCATTTGTTCCTGTATATATTGTAATAATAATGTATGCAGTTTGTTCCTGTATATATTCTAATAATAATGTACGCAATGTGTTCCTGTATATATTCTAATAATAATGTACGCAGTTTGTTCCTGTGTCTATTTTAACAATAATGTATGCAGTTTGTTCCTGTGTATATTTTAATAATAATGTATGCAGTTTGTTCCTATGTATATTCTAATAATAATGTATGCAGTTTGTTCCTGTATATATTCTAATAATAATGTATGCAGTTTGTTCCTGTGTATATTTTAATAATAATGTATGCAGTTTGTTCCTGTGTATATTCTAATAATAATGTATGGTTTGTTCCTGTGTATATTTTAATAATAATGTATGCAGTTTGTTCCGGTGTATATTCTAATAATAATGTATGCAGTATGTTCCTGTGTTTATTTTAATAATAATGTATGCAGTTTGTTCCAGTGTATATTTTAATAATAATGTATGCAGTTTGTTCCAGTGTATATTCTAATAATAATGTATGCAGTTTGTTCCTGTGTATATTTTAATAATAATGTATGCAGTTTGTTCCAGTGTATATTCTAATAATAATGTATGCAGTTTGTTCCAGTGTATATTTTAATAATGATGTATGCAGTTTGTTCCAGTGTATATTTTAATAATAATGTATGCAGTTTGTTCCTGTGTATATTTTAATAATAATGTATGCAGTTTGTTCCAGTGTATATTCTAATAATAATGTATGCAGTTTGTTCCTGTGTATATTTTAATAATAATGTATGCAGTTTGATCCTGTATATATTCTAATAATAATGTACGCAATGTGTTCCTGTATATATTCTAATAATAATGTATGCAGTTTGTTCCTGTGTCTATTTTAACAATAATGTATGCAGTTTGTTCCTGTGTATATTTTAATAATAATGTATGCAGTTTGTTCCTGTGTATATTCTAATAATAATGTATGGTTTGTTCCTGTGTATATTTTAATAATAATGTATGCAGTTTGTTCCAGTGTATATTCTAATAATAATGTATGCAGTTTGTTCCTGTGTTTATTTTAATAATAATGTATGCAGTTTGTTCCACTGTATATTTTAATCATAATGTATGCAGTTTGTTCCAGTGTATATTCTAATAATAATGTATGCAGTTTGTTCCTGTGTATATTTTAATAATAATGTATGCAGTTTGTTCCTGTGTATATTTTAATAATAATGTATGCAGTTTGTTCCAGTGTATATTCTAATAATAATGTATGCAGTTTGTTCCAGTGTATATTCTAATAATAATGTATGCAGTTTGTTCCTGTGTATATTTTAATAATAATGTATGCAGTTTGTTCCTGTGTATACCTGACAACACAACACTATTTGGGTGTTTCTTGAACATGTCAGATGTTTTGGCTTTTTTTTGGGGGGGGGGGTAACAGGACTGATGAAAGGAGGGATAAGAACAGGTAGAGAAAGAGAGAGAGGGCCTTTCTGTACATGAAAGAGTGATGAGTGAAAAAAATAAGTGAAAGGGAGAGCTAATGATGAAAATGATGAAGAGGAGGCTGAAAAGAAGAGAAGGGCCGATGTGAGAACGGAGAGATGCAGGGAGTGAAGAGTCGGGGACACCAGCTGTTTTTTTCCTCATGAATTCTGTTAAAACACTCCAGAATAAAAGCCCCCTTCCACTTCTCATTTCATTTGTCAAACCATTCGTCCTCTCTCCTCCTCCCAAAGTGCTATTAAAACCCCTCTCCTCTTCACTCCTCCACTCCCTTCACCTTTTTCTCTCAACTCCTCCACCCCCACCACCAGGACTCACTATTCTGAGCTCGTGAGTTTAACTACAACTGAATATAACATAATAGAATAGAATATAACACAATAAAATATAACAGAATAGATGTCAATCCAAAGGAGTTGAATCAAGTGCAACTGGACTGGTATATATCCGTGAAGACGTTTCGCCTCTCATCCAAGAGGCCTCCTCCGTTCGTGCCTTTCTGACTAGACCAAGCTAGTCTGACTGGCTGGTGATGAGACTCAGCATTTATCCTCTAGGAGGCGTTGTCAGAGCTATAGATATGCGTGGCTCTTTGTGTCCCGATGTTTACCAACGCCCGTCGCTAACAGAGCCATAGATATACGTGTCTCTTTTGTGTACCGATGTTTGGCTGTGCCCGTCGCTATTGGAGATATCAGAACAGAATAGAATAGAACAGAATAGAACAAAATAGAACAGAACAGAACATAATAAAATAGAACATAATAGAATAGAATAGAATAGAACAGAATAGAACATAACAAAATATGGCAGAACAAAATATGGCAGAATATAATATAATATAACAGGATAGAATAGAACAGAAGAGAATAGAAGAGAATATAACAGAATAGAATAGACTATAACAGACTAGAATATAAGAGAATAGAATTGAATAACTTTTTTTATTTTTTTTTTTAGGTTTTCCTCTATTTGTTGGTTTACTGGGTTGTGTGTGAAGTACAGGAACAGTCTAAACAGTATGGTGAAGGTCTGCTCCAAGATAATGGGAGTCCAGCAGAGAGACTTGTGCTCCCTCTGGGAGAAACGTGTGGTGTGGCCCAGAAAGCAAAAGGAATTATTACCAATCTGACCACATTCTGTCCAGTGAGTTCACTGTAACATCCTCAGGCCAGCGCTATAAAGCGCCCCCTAGGAAAACAAATCGCTATTCTAAGTCCTTCATTCCCTCTACTGTCAGACTGGTAAATGCCGAGAGTAGTCATTTTAAATGAATGCTTTATTTTGTTCTAAACCACGATAGTTGGTTTATACATTAAGTGTTTTTCACATGGCTTGTCAGCCTGTACGTTCACTAAATGTTGTATTGTAATGTAATGTGCAATGCATCTTGGGATGCTTCAATTATGTATTTATTTATTCTATTCTATTCTTTTAACTTGTGTGAGTTTTTATCCTTCGCCTGGTCCTCGTGTGAGTGCATGAATGGTCACACGAGGGCGCCAGTGTGCATCTCTTGCCGATGTACTGATCTATCTATTGTCTCTGACATACTGCTGATTGCTGCTTGTCAGTGAGTTTGTGTATGGTCTGGCTAGATTGTGTATGGTCTGGGTAGATTGTGTATGGTCTGGGTAGATTGTGTATGGTCTGGCTGGATTGTGTATGGTCTGGCTAGATTGTGTATGGTCTGGGTAGATTGTGTATGTCCTGGCCGGATTGTGTATGGTCTGGCTGGATTGTGTATGGTCTGGCTAGATTGTGTATGGTCTGGGTAGATTGTGTATGGTCTGGGTAGATTGTGTATGTCCTGGCCGGATTGTGTATGGCCTGGCTAGATTGTGTATGATCTGGGTAGATTGTGTATGGTCTGGCTGGATTGTGTATGGTCTGGCTAGATTGTGTATGGTCTGGGTAGATTGTGTATGGTCTGGGTAGATTGTGTATGGTCTGGCTGGATTGTGTATGGTCTGGCTAGATTGTGTATGGTCTGGGTAGATTGTGTATGGTCTGGGTAGATTGTGTATGGTCTGGCTGGATTGATAAAACAGAACAGAATAGAATAGAGTAGAATATAACAGAATACAATACAACAGAATAGAGTAGAATAGAATAGAACAGAATACAATATAACAGTATAGAATAGAATGGAACGCAACACAGCAGATGAATATAGAATCGATAAAAGAATAAAATAGTGTGAAGAAAACAGACCAGAACATTCTATCAGTTTAGAGCATTATAATTATCAACAGAACATTGTCATTCTATCTGACAACCTTGACAATTATTCATGAGCAACTTAAACTGTTGAATTTATTGCAATCACAATCACTGCTGCCTCTTTCAATTTACTGCTGCTTTCAGCATCACTTTATTTGATTAATTGATCGTTCCAATATGTGTCAATCAAACCGTTGTCCGGCCCACCGATATAGCATGTACATACATGAGTCTGGGGAAGTACCGGAAATAAACAAGTCGCCATAACTGCGGTGGCATCTCCCTACAGTATGTGCGCATGTGAATTGTATACTTCATAAGAAGTGTACAATGTTCTATTTTTTACCTTTACTTTTTATGTAATATTACTTTTGACAACGATGTCTAGGAGTTAAAGAAGTACCTGCGCAGTTCTCACCTGCTCCAACAGCAGTGGCAAACTTCAACTTTGGAAAAAAAAACCTGAATGCCAAAAAATAACAAGCCTTTACTTCATGAAGAGTGCTCCTGTCTGGGAACAGACTCTTTACATACTCATCACATACTCTTACTGTTTACATACTCTACATACGCATCACATACTCTTTACATACTCATCACATACTCTTTACATACTCATCACACATTCTTACTCTTTACATATTCTTTACATACTCATCACATACTCTTTACATGTTCATCACATACTCATCACATATTCTTACTCTCTACATACTCTTTACATACTCTACATACTCATCACATACTCTTTACATACTCATCACATACTCTTTACATACTCATCACATACTCTTACTCTTTACATACTCATCACATATTCTTACTTTCTACATACTCTTTACATACTCTACATACTCATCACATACTCTTTACATACTCATCACATATTCTTACTCTTTACATACTCATCACATACTCTTTACATACTCATCACATACTCTTACTCTTTACAAACTCCACATACTCAGCACAGACTTTTTACATACTCATCACATACTCTTTACATGCTCATCAGATACTCTTTACATACTCTTTACATAGATTCCCTGGGTGCGCAGAGGACCAACAGATTCGCCAGAAGTGGATAAAGAACATTAACAGAAGACAGTTTCTTTCCGCGAGCTGTCATTCAAATGAATGCTTAACACTGTCAATAAATCCAACCATGTTGTATATACTGTACTGTACATGTTGTATATATTGTACTGTACATTGTACGTATATTGGTACACTGTCATGTACATCTAACTCAGGCATGTATGTAAATAACCTGCTAACATTTATTTCAGCATCTCCGATATATTCTCTGCACCACTGCACTTTATCACCTCTTATTTCACCTGTATAAGTCAATCATGGCCACTAAACATGATTCTGATTCTGAACAGAAAGGACTTTGTTCCCAATAACAACTGCACAGCACGTTTTGGTTAACAGTAGTCAATCTCTGCCCATGTCAGAATGACTAGCCTAACATGGTGAAGCAATTAACCTCGGCTAAGTTAACACTGTTAGCTAGCTAGCGAAAGTGGGCTAATGCTTCCGGTTTAGCACGCACCGAAGTAGGTCATGCAAACTTGAGCTCCGCTGGGTTAGCTTCACAGTTAATAATAATAATAAATCAAACTTATATAGCGCTTTTCTAACACTCAAAAGTCAGTTGCTTTATATTCCCCTTATCTATATATAATCTTGAACCCAAGCTAGAAACCAACTAACTCCACAGGTTGTGTCATGCCACGGTACCATCTCAGAAGGCAAACGACTACGTCGAAAAATATTAATACAACAAAACTGCAAGATCCTTCGAAAATGATGACCGACCAGAAAAGGACATCCTTCACTCGAAGCTGTGATGTCCGCGATATGTGAAAGCGAAGATGACTTCTCCAGGCAGAGGGACGCTAAGACAGCCAGTATCCAGGCAGAGAGACAGTAAGACAGCCAGTATCCAGGCAGAGAGACAGTAAGACAGCCAGTATCCAGGCAGAGAGGCGCTAAGACAGCCAGTATCCAGGCAGAGAGACAGTAAGACAGCCAGTATCCAGTCAGAGAGGCGCTAAGACAGCCAGTATCCAGGCAGAGAGACGCTAAGACAGCCAATATCCAGGCAGAGAGACGCTAAGACAGCCAGTATCCAGTCAGAGAGAGCTAAGACAGCCAGTATCCAGGCAGAGAGATGCTAAGACAGCCAGTATCCAGTCAGAGAGACGCTAAGACAGCCAGTATCCAGGCAGAGAGACGCTAAGACAGCCAATATCCAGGCAGAGAGACGCTAAGACAGCCAATATCCAGGCAGAGAGATGCTAAGACAGCCAGTATCCAGGAAGAGAGACGCTAAGGCAGCCAATATCCAGGCAGAGAGGCGCTAACACAGCCAGTATCCAGGCAGAGAGACGGTAAGACAGCCAGTATCCAGGCAGAGAGACGCTAAGACAGCCAGTATCCAGTCAGAGAGGCGCTAAGACAGCCAGTATCCAGGCAGAGAGACGCTAAGACAGCCAATATCCAGGCAGAGAGACGCTAAGACAGCCAGTATCCAGTCAGAGAGATGCTAAGACAGCCAGTATCCAGGCAGAGATGCTAAGACAGCCAGTATCCAGTCAGAGAGACGCTAAGACAGCCAGTATCCAGGCAGAGAGACGCTAAGACAGCCAATATCCAGGCAGAGAGACGCTAAGACAACCAGTATCCAGGCAGAGAGACGCTAAGACAGCCAATATCCAGGCAGAGAGATGCTAAGACAGCCAGTATCCAGGCAGAGAGACACTAAGAAAGCCAGTATCCAGGCAGAGAGGCGCTAAGACGGCCAGTATCCAGGCAGAGAGACGGTAAGACAGCCAGTATCCAGGCAGAGAGACGCTAAGACAGCCAGTATCCAGGCAGAGAGACGCTAAGACAGCCAGTATCCAGTCAGAGAGACGGTAAGACAGCCAATATCCAGGCAGAGAGACGCTAAGACAGCCAGTATCCAGGCAGAGAGACGCTAAGACAGCCAGTATTCAGGCAGAGAGACTCTAAGACAGCCAGTATCCAGGCAGAGAGACGGTAAGACAGCCAGTATCCAGGCAGAGAGACGGTAAGACAGCCAGTATCCAGGCAGAGAGACGTTAAGACAGCCAGTATCCAGTCAGAGAGACGGTAAGACAACCAATATCCAGGCAGAGAGACGCTAAGACAGCCAGTATCCAGGCAGAGAGACGGTAAGACAGCCAGTATCCAGGCAGAGAGACGCTAAGACAGCCAGTATCCAGGCAGAGAGACGCTAAGACAGCCAGTATCCAGGCAGAGAGACTCTAAGATAGCCAGTATCCAGGCAGAGAGATGCTAAGACAGCCAATATCCAGGCAGAGAGATGCTAAGACAGCCAGTATCCAGGCAGAGAGACGCTAAGACAACCAGTATCCAGACCTCTCACAAAAACTGAAACCTTGCTCTCAACTTCACCTGACCAAGTCGAGGCCCTAGAAGGACGCCTGTCGGCTAACGAGGGCAACGTGGGTGGCGCACTCAAGTGCCTGGACAAGATGGAGGAGTTCCGGTACATCAAGGACAAACTGGTCGATCTCCAGGACAGGAGCAGGAGAAATAATACACAATCTTCATCATATTTGAAAAGTCGGAAGGCCGGGATGCAACTGCTTTCCTCGAATGGATTATCCCACAAATCCTCAACCCTGTCGTGTTTGATTCTCCCGTCGTCGTTGAGAGATGTCGCCGCCTCGACAAAGCCTCAGACCAGACCAGGCCTCTTGTAGCTAAATTCCTTAACTTTAAAGACAAAGACAAGGTGCTTACCGGGCCAAGGAAATGATGATATTCTTTGAAAACAGAGGAATTTACATCTATGCCGACTGCAGTGCCAAGACACAACGGGAGAAGGACGCATTCAAAACGGTGAAAAAGACGCTGCAGGAGAAGGGCACTGAGTACGGCTTGCACCACTCAGCCAAGCTCCGAATATGGCATGAGGGAGCCGTCATGTGGGTCGCTGAGTTTTTGAGCAAGCTGGAAGACTAAATTCACTTTTTACTCCTTAACAGATTGCCTAACGGCTGTCATGGGTCGGGGATGTTATCCGGTGAAAATGGGTGAGTTAACTAGGGTGAGTTAACTAGCCATCCACCCACTTTACCCTGTATAGATAATTATAGTTAGGGCCGCTTGATGGCGGCGGAAAACTAAAGAATGGCAACTAGTGCTGCACACCCAGCCCACATTTAACAAGCAAGGGTTGTTTCCCGTTAGGCTGTGGATTGTTGTTATCTCAGATTTAAAGCGGTTCCGTTGATTCCAGATTGTTTTTCTTTACATTGTTGATTGTGCTCTGATTTCTTAATGATCCTAACTGGTTTCTTAACTACCGAGCATGACTGTTGATGAGGTGGACCTGGCTTTCAAATGATTGTGGGCAGTCGATTTTTAGTTACTAAGCCTACGGTCCATTCTGGATATTGCCGTTGACGTGGTGCTCCCAGCCTCCTGCAGCGTGATGCTCCCAGCCTCCTGCAGCGTGGTGCTCCCAACCTCCTGCAGCGTGATGCTCCCAACCTCCTGCAGCGTGATGCTCCCAACCTCCTGCAGCGTGATGCTCCCAGCCTCCTGCAGCGTGATGCTCCCAACCTCCTGCAGCGTGATGCTCCCAGCATCCTGCAGCGTGATGCTCCCAACCTTCTGCAGCGTGATGCTCCCAGCCTCCTGCAGCGTGGCTGTGGATAGACTCACACGTCGGGAACACCGGGTCATCCTTTCATCACAGACTGAGGTTGAAAAGTTCAAGATTTACAGCAACTGTAGAGGCTACCCTATCGTTGACAACAAGAGTAGCCCACCTCATGTTCCTGTCCTTGTCTTTTTTGTTTTGGGGGCTTGGGTGGGTCTATTTTGGGGATTGGACAGGTTACTTTATATGCTCGCCATTGTTTTCAGAAACGGCAACATTTATGTGGTACAATGTTAAATTCTTAATCTCTCATACATTATCAACACCTCTTGGTTTGATATCTATGCCCGAAAATCTCAGAAAGGTGAACACTTTTTACATACCTACATGAGTAGTCAACTAAATAGCGTCTCCTGGAACGTAAAGGGAATCAAATCTCTGACAAAGAGGAAGAAAAATATTACTTATTTAAAGAAACTAACTACAAGTATTGCATTCATTCAAGAATCACTTCTTATTGATATGGAACATCTGAAACTTAAGAGGGACTGGATCGGACATGTTTTTTTTCCTCTTTTATCTGGAAAGCGAGAGGGGTTGCTGTACCCATAAACACAGTGTTTAAAGTGAACTCAGTTGAAAAAGATAAGAACGGTAGATTCCTGCTTACTGGTTGTGTTTTGAATAGGAACAGGGTGACACTGGTAAATATACGTATATGGTCCCAACTATGACAACCCAGCCTTCTTTAATGACCTACTTCTAAGACTAGCGGCAGTTGGTGGTCTCTGCCTTATTGGTGGAGACTTGAATCAGGTCCCTAACCCAGCTATTGACCGCTCACTGCCCAAGACACTTACACCATTTAAGAAAGCTTCAATATTTAATCACGGCATAACAGAAGTAGGGATATGTGATAGTTGGCGTACTCTCAACCCTAACAAGAAAGACTACTCCTTTTTCTCTAATGTCCATAATTCTTACTCTAGAATAGATGTGTTTTTAGCCCCTCAAAATATACTCACTAGCATAAAGAACTGGTCTCATCTGGCTGCTGCACTATCAGGTCATAATCCACTGAAGATGACCTGGGTAATGGAGCCTGTACAACCATCCCCTTAGATGGAGATTTAAAACATTCATGCTGAAAGACCCAGAATTCATTGTATTTATGAACTCCCAAATCTACCTGTTCGTTGAGGCCAATCTGAATCCAGCTTCTCATGCAAATATTTGGGAGGCTCTCAGGGCATTTATGAGGGGATGTACCTTATCCTACAGAGCACATAAGTTAAAAGAAAAGAGAAAAGTTGTCAAAATCCATCCATTATCCAAACCGATTATCCTGCTCTCAAGGTCGAGGAGATGCTGGACCCTATTCCAGTCGTCATTGGGTGGCAGGCAGGGAGACACCCTGGACAGGCCGCCAAGCCATCACAGGCCCCCCCCCACACACACACACACACACACAGGCACAATCCAGTACAGCCGACCCACATGTCCCAGGACCGCGGGAGGAAACCGGCGCACACGGAGGAAACCCACGCAGACACAGGGTCAAAATTAGGTCACTTTGTCAAAATTAGATAAAGAAATTAGAATACTTGAGCAACAGCACTCAAACTAAAAGAGAGGACATTTTAAACTCTTTAACCATGAAGCGGATACAGTACAATAATTTATGCACCAACAAAGCCGAAGCAGCTTTAGCTAAGACCAATTACCACTATTTCGAGCATGGAAGCAAAACTGGCACGCCCCTAGTGTGGCAGATTAAGAGAGAAGAAACAGATAAAGTTACCCACTCAGTAACTCCTGATGAGGGCAGATTCCTGGTTAGCCCATTAGAGATCAAAACAGAATTCAAAAAGTTTTATGAAACACTGTACAGATCAGATCACAACATCACTAATGTTGCAGCGGGACGATTTCTGGAAGTTTTACCTCTTCCTCAGATGAATGCAGAAGATAAAGACCAGCTGGATGCTGAAATACCTGAGGGGAGGTTCTCCTGGCCATGACGTCATTGCAGAATAATAAGGCCCTGGGGCCAGCTGGCTTCCCAGTCGAATATTTTAAAATATTTTCTGATAAATTGTTGTCTCCTCTAACAAGTATGATTAAAGAAGCTTTGGACAATCAAACTTTGCCAGAGACTCTAGAATTAGCAACTATAGCACTGCAACCAAAAGCCGATAAGGACCGACAAAGGTGTGACTCCTCTAAGCCTGTTGAACACCGATAAGATTATTTCCAAATTAATAGCTACCAGATTAGAAGACATTATGTTGGAGATAATTCAACCTGACCAAACAGGATTCATCAAGAATAGACAAGGGTCATAGTGGACTATGCACAGAGGAAAAGGGAACCCGTGCTGATGTGGTGGAAAAGTCACCTAGTTCGTACCTAAATGAGTGAGAAGACAACTGTCTGCTTGAGACCACGTTTAATATATATTTCACAGAACAGAGAATATCACACATGTGGGCTTTCCCCAGTGTGAGAAGCCCTGAATGAGAGGCTGAGCAGATATTTATGGAGAAGTACATGGTTTACTCTCAAGATGGGGTGATTAGATTACATTTATCTGTGGTTGACAGTTGCAGGTTCAACCCAGTTTTGGGGCTGTGATGTCTTTTGCAAAGTCAGGGTGACAAGGTAAACTGTATTTTTAGGTAGATGACAGAGTAAACTCTACTTTTCTTCTACATTTCCCCCCTTTAGGCATATAAATGGCCACAAAAGAAAAATACATTGGTAAGAACAAGGCAATATACACACGTACCAAAACGTGAGGGCAAAAAACCTACAGCAGTTGTCGAAAAATTCCCTTATGACCTCCATCCAATCACAGATGTGAGTCTCTCTTGCGTGCATGTGCAGTCGGTTCTCCTCCCAGGTTTCCGTGGTGATGGTGGCCGCCATTTGGATGCTGCCTGCCCTTCCTCTCCTCACATAAGTTTGTTTTAATTTTAACTGATGACGCTGGTCGCGTGGCTTGGGTCCTGGACTGCTCCGTTGGCATGTGGACACTGCTTGGCATCCTGTGCATCATGTTCTTCATAAATTTTATGTCCATTACAATTCTGTTATCCTCTTTCAGTGTTGTATTATGTAAATTGCGTGAACACAACATCCATTGCACGCTGTCCGTCTTGTGAGAGAGATCCCTCCTCTGTTGCTCTCCCTGAGGTTTCTTCCTATTTTTCCTCCCTGTTAAAGGTTTTTTTTAGGGAGTTGTTCCTTATCCGATGAGAGGGTCTAAGGACAGGATGTTGTGTTGCTGTTAAGCCCACTGAGGCAAATTTGTAATTTGTGATATTGGGCTGTACAAATAAAATTGATTTGATTTGATTTGATTTAGATGGATAAGTCGACTGACATGTGGTTTGATTGCACTGACTTACTGAACAATTAAATTTAATAATGTCCAATGACATCGCATCAACCCGACCCCACAAGACAATCCCTAGGATAATGGCGAGAACGCCAATTAGTCCAAACTGATGCATCATTGTCCCTCCTTGGTGGGTGAAGGATCCATTCCTCCTTTCAGTGTGTCTGGTCCTGGTGCTCTTTTGCAGTGACTGGTGTGTATCCATCCATGTAGCTCTCTCAGCAACCTTTACTGCAGTCTCTGCAGTCAGCAACACCTGGTATAGTTCTAGCCACCTCGGCTTGTTCCAGGCCTTCTGCCTGTGGTCCTTCACCAGTATCCAGTCGCCTGGTTGGAGGTCATGTAGTGGGCCCTTCACTGGTTTGGGTGGCGCTGCTTTGACTTGTTTGTGGATATCAGAAAGGACAGATTTGCCCAATAACGCAACATTTCATCCTCACACTGGCTTGTATGAGGAAGTTGTCTCTGGGCGAGAACTATTCCCGTGTTTAGTGGTCGGCGAACAGAATCTCAAATGGGCTCAACTGTTCTTAGCGCTTACCCTCGCTCTCATACAGATGAGGACCAGAGGAAGGGCTTTTGTCCATGGCAATCCTGTTTCACTACAACATTCGGTCAATTTGTTTTTAGAGTGCTATTCTCTCTCTCTCTCTATTGCACCTCCGCTCGCAGGGTGATATGCAGTGTTGTTTCAAATCTATTCCCAGATAGTCACCAACACTTTTGAGTGCTGTGTTTACAAATGGGGTTCTGTTGTCACTGCTGATTTTAGTTGGAATGCCCCACCTGGGGATGATTTCCCTGATCAATGCCTTTGAGACTGCACTCGCATCCTGTTTGGTCGTGGGGAAAGCTTCAACCCACTTGGAAAACATATCTACTATCACTAAACACTATTTCTTGCCTTCGCTTGGTGCCAGTTCAATAAAGTCCATTTGGAGAGGATCAAATGGTTTACTAGGTGTTGGATGTGCACCTTGGCTTACCTGTGTACCTCAGCCACTGTTGTTGGTAGCACAAATGACACATTGTTGACAAAATTTCTGAGTAATTTGAGAACCCCTTGGTGTACCACACTTTTTTATGCTGGCACACATCCCTCCTTTTGACGCATGGTCTTTTCATGCCACGGGTCGTTGTGTGCTGATAACCCCTTACCATGAATGATGGATGTTATCGGTGCTTCGATTTTAGCGTTATTCGGTATCCACTGCCTACAATTGGATGTCATTCCCAAAAATGACATAACTTGTTTTTTTTTTGGTAGTAGGTTTGAGAATATGTTGGACGGCCGCAATCCGTTTTGGGGAGAGTGATTTGCCGTCTGCAGTTATGACATGTCCTAAATACTGGACTTGTTGCTGTACATACTGCACTTTAGTCAGGCTGACTTTATGACCATTATTGGCTAGAAACATCAAAAGAGCTCTGGTTTCTGTTATACATGCTTGTTGTGTGGGGGAGCAGATTAGCAGATCATCCGCATACTGTAGTAAAGCTGATCCCCCAGGAAGTACTAACCCTTCCAGGCTGTCACGCAACTCCGCGTTGTATACTGTTGGTGATTCATTGTAGCCCTGGGGCATGCATGCATGTCCATGTCCAGCCTTTGCCTTTGAATGAGAAAGCAAACCAAAATTGTATGTCTATGAAAGAGAACCAGCATGAGTTTGACGGGACCTGTGTCAGAATGGTGTGGGGGTTTGGGACTGTCGGCACGTGCGCATGAATTGCAGCATTAACTGCTTGTAAGTCCTGAACAAACCTCCACTCTGTTGGCTGGCCTTTGTCACCAATTTTCTTTATCGGAAAAATCGGCGTGTGCACTGGTGAGTCTTCGCATGGTACCACTATCTCAGCGTTCACTAAGGAGTCAAATACGAGTGTTATCCCTTCAACTGCTTCTCTCTTTAGTAGATACTGTGATCTACAAGGCCTGTAGTCTGATTTGGATGTAATCACTAGTGGT
This sequence comes from Lampris incognitus, assembly GCF_029633865.1. Taxonomy (NCBI): domain Eukaryota; kingdom Metazoa; phylum Chordata; class Actinopteri; order Lampriformes; family Lampridae; genus Lampris; species Lampris incognitus. Next base: position 40,017,581 of record NC_079229.1, on the reverse strand, counting down.
GGTGTGTTTTTAATTTCGCCTACATCATATGTATTTTGCCCACAATGTGGGGGGAATTCCCTTCAATTCCATTGATTCAAGAGTCAGCTGTGTGAAAATCTGTGCACGTTCAAAATCAATGTTGTCATCGTTTGCCTGCAGGTCCACTATCCTAGCCACCAAACTATTTACAGGAAAAATCTTCTTGTACACTTTTCCCTTTTGGCTGTATTGCAGCGTTTTATCCGTTTCATCTGTCTGCCAGTCTGTGAGTAAGTGACATTGCCTCATCCAGCTGCCCAAATCCTCCCACTTCTCCTTTATGCTCTTGGCCAGAGAGACATGAGGGTGGGTCATTATCGTACACCTATCTTTTTAGGTGGTAGTCAAATTAACCTGCGCCGAAGCCCTTGTCTTGTCCAGATACACACATTCTAGTCTAGTCTGACACTTTCGCCCATCCCTTTATCTTTGTTCCATTTCTGTTCATGGTCCCTGTCCGACCCTGTGCTTAAGTGGGCGGTACAATGCAAGTCCTCACTTTTCATGCATTCTGTGAGTGTGTGTGTGTGTGTGTGTGTGTGTGTGTGTGTGTGTGTGTGTGTGTGTGTGTGTGTGTGTGTGTGTGTGTGTGTGTGTGCTGGCGGGTCTTCATTGCAGGAAGCAGAAGCATTTTTCAACAGTAGCCATTCGTAACAATACAACGGTTTAGGCATGTTGCATTTTATAGCATGTATGGCAGTGTGATCGGGGGTGATTACTTCAACACCCTCATCAGTTGAGTTCAGTACTATGCCCAAACTGCACATCAAGTCGTGCCCCATCGGACAGTGGCTGGACAAGAGAAATTAATGTTTTAAATTTGTACTGTCATGAGAGCAGGATAATGGGACCGTATATGATTCAACCATTGGGATCCCTCCAGCCCCTACAGTTTTTGCATATCTCCCACTAAGCTTAGGTTTCTTTTGTAATGTTTTTTCTCTTAGTAAGGAGATAGTGGCACCTGAATCAACTAGCATTTCAACTTTTTCTCCTGCGACTGTCAGAGTAATCATTGGCAAATCTTTGTCTTTATACATTTCATAAACACAATACGGTTGGCACAGTTTCATGGTGCTTATTTTCTAGATGTTGTATGGCATTTACAATTGCATCATGTGTTTGGTGTGGGGGCTTACCGGTTTGGCGTACAGGTTAGCCACTGTCCATCTTACCAGTGTGACTGTCGGTAGGGTTCCCCTTCCCCTTCCCCGACCCCATCGCCTCATTGCACATCGGTCAGTTGGCTGCCCGATCCCACAGTTCCTGATCCGTGTTCTTCTCAGGACAGTCTCTCGCCCAATGTCCTCTTTCCCCACATATGAAGCAGCTGTCACTTTGCCCAATACGGCGTCCTCCCCGTCCTGGTGTTCCTCTTCCTCTTTGTCCTCATCTACGTCCACCTCTGTTGCCCCCGTACCTGCCTTGATTGGCCTGCGCGTGGTACGCCGCCAGCTGTGCCATCTGGAGTTTGGTGGTGATGGCGGTCTCCCTCCTCTTTTTCTTGTCTTTCAGGAGTTTTTCTGCATGTAGTGCATGCTGTTCGATCAAACCCAGGTGTCCGGAATCGCAAGTTATGCAGGTGTTCCACATGACTTCGGCAATGTCAGGTCTCATACCATTCATGAAACGATCTCTCAGATGGACCTCCCATGGCGTCAGTTCCCAACCTGGCCAATTTGGTGGTTTTGGAATGCCGCAATAGATTGTGTGGATTTCTGTCAGGCGGTGGAGGTAGTCGGCAACTGACTCGTCATCCCGTTGTTTGCAGATGACTATCTGGATGATGTCAGGAACACTTGCGTCAGACCATCCAACAGGCATTGAGCTGCCTGCCGTTGTTGGCATGGTCCCATGCTGGGTTGCTCAAGCACCATGTGGACATCTTCATCAGGCAGGAATTCCGTAATTTTGGCGAACTCTGTCCCCATGTGGACCCTCAGGAGTTGTCTGATTTCAGTGGTGGTGGGTCGGAATTCTCTAAACAGGATTAGAAGCTCCCGGCCAAATCTATCGCCGTCGTCGCTGTGGCTAGGTACCCCTTTGAGGACTTCTTTGAGATCTTCCATTGTCCATGGGCGATGGACCATTTGTTCTTCAGGTCCTGCCACCTCAACCATAGGCATCACGAGCTCTTTCCCTGTGGGAGTCCCGCTAAACAAGTTCCACATGGACCTAGTTCTCATTGGACTGAATGCCGTTGCGGCCCCGTAGCAACTGTGGAGGTGAAGATGGGGGTCTAAACGGAGCCAGTTGTTGCAGCGTCTCCAAGATTGGTGAGGTCTGGATACGCACCTGCCACAGGGGCCGTCGGTGCTTGTCCCTGTTGTGGGTTGGGCATTTGATGGAGCTGCGGTTGATGATTTTGGGCTGATGGAGGTCTTCTGGGTGGGGCCGAGTCCAGATCAGGATCACCTACTTTGGTACACTGAGAAGATGGAGATGGATTAGAAGTCCCTGCCTGCACAACCCCCCCCCCATGTTCTGCTTCTGTCTCCCAACATTGCAAAGCCTCGTTATCTAGTTTGAATGGTTCAAACTTTTTCAGTGTCTTCCCTTTTAACCCTTTCTTATGCTCCTCATCCTCTCTTTCTTTCTTCTCTAACTTGTCTCTTAGCATTCTTAGCTGATTTAGACTAAGTGATCCCTTTTCGGCGTGTCCCTTTGGGGAGAGATTCATCCAATATGCCAAAACACTTTTTAATGCCCCTAAGGCTCAACTCTTAACTAATGGGGTCCTGTTGGGTGCTTTCTCTCTCTCTAGAGGGGTCCAACAGGGCTGTTGCATCTCGCTATTGTTATTTTCGGTCGCCATCAAACCACTCACTATCGCCATTCAAGCCAATACAGCAATCTCTGGTATCAAATTTGGTACTTCTAAGCACAAAATCTCTCTCTATGCAGACGATGTTTCAACATACCTAACTGATCCAGCTGATTTGGTCCCTCCACCTTTTCAATTTCTACAAGAATACAGTGCCGCATCTGGATACAAAATAAAATTACGTAAGAGTGAGGTTCTGCCCTTAAATACACAGGACTTGAACATTAGAACACTCACTGAACAACTGAAGGTATGTCTTTATGGTTTTAAATACCTGGGCATAAACATCCAAAAACACCATGACAAAGTACTCAAAGACAACTGTTTGAATCTCTTGGAGAAAATTAAAACAGACACTCAGAGGTGAACTAACTTGCCACTGTCCCCAATTGGTTGCATGAACATAATTAAAATGAATTTATTACCAAAGCTTACCTACTTTTTATTTTTATCCCTCTGAGAGTCCCCAAGAGCTTTTCAAATGAACTTAACAAAGCTATCACCTAATTTTTATGGCAAAATAAAATCCCTAGAGTAACTCTCTACTCTCCAGGCCCCTTTTACTAAAGGTAACCTTCCCAATTTAAGATGCTACTATCTGGCATCTCAGTTCCGGCCAATATGGATTTGGTTGCACTCTGAAGGTAATTAGGTTAGATGGCTATCTATAGAACAACATGAGCTGAATACTACTCCTTTGAAAATAATTCCTTTCTTGGGCACAAAGCAAAGACTTTCGTTAATCACAAAGAACCCCATAATTCTGAACACCTTTGGGGCATGGCAGGAGTCCCAAACAATTTTGATAATAGATATCGCATTACTCTAAGACCCCTTTATGGGATAACCCCAACATTCAAAATCTTACAGCTGATGGACCATTAAAGAAATGGATCAATAATGGAATCAAAACTGTTGGAGACTTATATAGTGGAAATAGACTGTCTACATTTCAACAATTATCTTCCAAATTTAATTTGCCAAGCTGGATATATATCCCTTCCAACCGAGTTACAAAATTACCTCCAAAATTCCTTCTTTGCATTTTTTACGATTCTTCTTACATTTGCTCGCATGCTTTTATATCCAATTAGATTCTGAAAACCTCGATTCCTTTTTAACATTTTAAAAGCCTTATTTCTAGACTTAACTGCTTTATGACATTCCTTTGCCCACCATGGTACAATCTTCCTTTTCTGCTTACCTCCCTTCTTCTGAATGGACTTCTTTGCACCCTCTAGAATAGCTTTACAAACCGAAACATTTAAATGATCAAAATCTTCATTAATATCAGTTGTCTGCATTTCTTGTCCGCTGATATATTGTCACCTTCTTAAAATAATGGCCTAAGTCATATTTTCAAGTTTTTCAAAAAACAGAATAAACTGAAACTGAAACAAAATTTGTCAGTTTATTCTGTTTTTTGAAAAACTTGAAAATATGACTTAGGCCATTATTTGAAGAAGGCGACAATATGTAAATTTCTCCCAATCAGCACCAATGAAAGACCATTTCTGTATCCCGTCAGTATCATTCTGTGTTTCTTCCAAACTCAACCCTACTTCAATCACTATGGGATAGTGGTCGCTTCCTACAGTCGTTCCTCTAATTACTTCCCATGAGCAAACACCTGAATCTGACACTAGTTTAAGATCTAATGCCGATTCCATTTAGGCAAACTAGGTGCTTATTCTCCATTAACTCACCCAGTACCCGTGTGGGAAGATTGCGGCGCGAATTCACGTTTGTGGCGGCCTCACCCAGTACCATCCATGCAGTGTCTTTGTCGTCTGCATCTAAGTTTGTCTTCGTGTGATGGCTGGGAGAGCTGGTGGGCCCAAAGACCACGGCCCTGCTCGGAGCTGCGCCCGAAGAGCAAACACCGAGGGCGGTCTAACAGGATGCGGAAGTGGAGCAGGCTAAGCTAACTGCTAACCCATGCAGACCGGCAGTTCTGGCAGTCATCCTGGCTGGCGTTCGTTCTCCTGGAAAGTGATTTTTTTGTTTAGATACATGTGTTAGTTTGGAAATATGTGTTCTTGTAGTTCTTGTAGTTTTTGGATATGTGTTCCTGACTTTGTGTTGCACTGCTGTGGGTTTGGGGCAACGATATGTCATTTCATTTCGTGTGCGCAAGTGCATGAAATGAAATGACAAATTAAGTGTTCCTGATTCCTGATGTCCCTCAGGGTTGGGAATGTGATGTTCATTACTGCCTACATCTGGTTAAGAATAAATGGCCGAAACTTAGAGAATTTATAGGCACTTCCTGTTTATGTATCTAAGGTAACCCATACAGACTATGTGTAGCGCCCCCTGGGTATAATCTGTGGTACAACATTCTGTCAATAGCATTGTCCTGTCTAACACCTTCAGACAATCTGTGACCTTTTTCTTGTAACCACTGCCTGGATCTCGTGTCAGGGGCTCATAAGTATTCCTGTCACTAAGTAACATCATAACGTTCTCACTGAAACAGCTAATGTTCATGGCAATCTGCAAACCGATTGTTGGTTTGGGTCGTTATGCCACTGTTGTTTATAAGGGTGGGGACACCTGCAGTTTCTGTATTGTTTATAAGGGTGGGGACACCTGCAGTTTCTGTATTGTTTATAAGGGTGGGGACACTTGCAGTCACTGTATTGTTTATAAGGGTGGGGACACCTGCAGTTTCTGTATTGTTTATAAGGGTGGGGACACCTGCAGTCACTGTATTGTTTATAAGGGTGGAGACACCTGCAGTCACTGTATTGTTTATAAGGGTGGGGACACTTGCAGTCACTGTATTGTTTATAAGGGTGGGGACACCTGCAGTCACTGTATTGTTTATAAGGGTGGGGACACCTGCAGTTTCTGTAATGTTTATAAGGGTGGGGACACCTGCAGTCACTGTATTGTTTATAAGGGTGGGGACACCTGCAGTCACTGTATTGTTTATAAGGGTGGGGACACCTGCAGTCACTGTATTGGTTATGAGGGTGGAGACACCTGAAGTCACTGTATTGTTTATAAGGGTGGGGACACCTGCAGTAACTGTATTGTTTATAAGGGAGGGGACACCTGCAGTCACTGTATTGTTTATAAGGGTGGGGACACCTGCAGTCGGGTGAGACTGAAGAGGATGAGTGATGAAACGTAATCTTGTCAATAAACGTTGTGTCCAGATAAACGGGTTCACCTTTCTGTAATTTTCTTACCTGGATTATTGAGCATGCATACACAGCCGTTATTCCAGTTTGAAAACAAGTATGTTCTCCCCTCCCTTAATGTGTTTGGATGCACCCTTACCTTTATTTCCCTCTGCCCAGCGTTTGGTCTTTTTCTTTATCTGGGTGTTTTGCAGCAGTCAGTATTTTGCTGCCATCTGGTGTCTCTTTAAAAATACTGCAACCAGGGTGATAACGCGTTAAGTCCGTTTATATATGGTAAGGATTTATTTTTTGCATTTCAATTGCATACTCAGAGACGTCATAATCAATATAAGGAAGATTCTTGTACAGGAAGTATATTACTAGTGACCATCACATCCTTTATTATAAAACAAAGTTACAAAATGATTTATGCACAAAATGAAAATGTCCATGGTAAATAAAGAAGTAAAATGCTTAAAATAATTGAAATAAACTGAACCATGCTGTACAGATGAAAGATGTGTGAATCTTTACAATAGAGAAGATGACGATATGATGGACAGGTCATTACTGGACCTGAATTCCTTCATAATATGTACTTCATCATATTTACTCTCTAGGGCTCAGTCTAAAAATACCATCAAGCTTCAGCCATAAAATCATGGCTTAATATTTACAGATAGGGAATTCAAAGTTATGTTGTGGGTCTTTACAGGAACTATCTCCAAATTCAATACAAATCCACAGACAGAAATCTACTTTCACGTTCATTACCTAGAAAATGAACTGCAGCAGAGTTGAATTTGTTCATCCTGATCACATGTATCCTGCAAGATTCCGTTAACAGGCGAAACCTTTTCTGTTGAACTGTCTTATTTCCGGTGTCATGCAAAACTGCTTGGTGACACAAGGGTAGTCTGACACGACGATATGCTTTGGTATTTATCTCTTGTTCACCAGCTATCCACCATATTCTAATTTCTCTCTCCGTATAGGATACATACCCAAAATGTTACCACTGTTTCTGCATGGAAATGTGGCTCATTAACTGACGTTGTTACTGTTTCTAAAGGGATACACAATTAAAATAACATGTTACTACTGTTTCTACATGAAAACTGTGATGAGAACTACTGTGCCCAGCATGCTGTGTACGTAAGAGGAGGGGCACGCAACCATGTGTTTTAGCGCGGTTCTGTACTGGGGCATTCTGGGGATGGTCCGGGTCGGGGACTGGGAGCAGATGGCTGAATAAAGCACGTTATTAATCGCGACTCCCTTGCCTGTCGTTCATGCACATGACATAGTGTCAGAAGATCTTCCAATCCACGTACCTCAATAATGGGGAACGGAGTTGGTCCGGTGAGACGAGGAATGGCAACATTTAACCCCCCCCCCCCCCCCCGAGGCATTTGATGTCACGCGACCGGCGGCATGGCCGATTTGGATTCAGAGGTTTTCCCGGTTTCCACTAGCAACCAAGCTAAATGCGGAGGACGGTGAGATCCAAGTCAATTCCTTGATATACGCAATGGGGAGAGATGCAGAAGCTATTTTTAATTCATTTACGTTCGAAGAGGCTTCTCACGCTAACGATGATGACAGGGTGGTCAGGAAATTCAACGAGCATTTCGTACCACGGAGAAATGTCCTCCACGAACGGGCATGTTTCCCCAGCGCTCGCGGAGAGCTGGAGAGACTGTCGAGGCCTTGGTGAGGAGGAGTTTATATGAGTTGGCAGAACACTGCGAGTTCGGGGCATTAAAGGAAGAGCAAATTCCCGATAGAGTTGTGATCGGAGTTGCTGACCGACACAACGTGTCACAGAAGTTGCAGATGGAAGATGAGCTCACGCTAGGAAAAGCGGTGCAAATGGCCCCCCGTCAGTTCGAGCTGGTTAAACAGCAGAATGCGGGAGGAATTACAGCTGAACTGGATGCAGTTAGCAAAGCACAGGGCGCCAATACCAACCGCGACCGCAGTAACGCTAGCAACCACTACAATAAGGGCGACGGAAACGCACAGCGGTCCAAAACAGCCCCGCCCCCCATGTACTCGCGTGCACGGGCAGCAGCAGCAGGAATGCCCTGCACGCAACAGGCGGTGCAGGAAATGCGGCAAGCTGGGACATTATGCTGCCTTATGCAAAACCAGAGACGTGAGGGAGGTCGTTTACCGGGATGATGTGTATGAGGGCGAAGCGGAAAGTGAAAGCTGCCCCTACTTCCTCGGTTGCATAGAGGGGATGGATTTTGAGAAAAAGTGGCAAGTGGAGTTACCGATCTGCGGCAAGTTGGTTAATTTTAAAATCGATACGGGGGCGGACATCACTACCATGTCACAGACTGCATATAGGTCACTGCCTGAACGGCCACAGCTGGTTAAAACATCAATCGACCTGAGAAGCCCAGGGGGAGCACTACAGTGTGCGGGGAAATTTGTGGCGTGCACAGAGAGACGGGGGAAGATGCACAAAATTGCGATTTTTGTGATAAAAGGGCCAAATGCCAACAATCTATTGAGTCGCAGAGCTGCATGTGAAATGGGCCTAGTTTTTAGAACAGATCAGGTTAGCGAAGATGTTTTCGGGGACATTGGATTGCTTAATTGTGAACCTGTCATGATTGAGCTTAAGCCCAATATACAGCCTTATGCCCTCAGCACGCCACGCAGGGTCCCTTTCCCTCTCGTGCCAAAGGTGGACGACGAGCTGCAACGCATGCAGTCCTTGGGGATCATAACAGAAGTGACCGAGCCCACAGAGTGGTGTGCACCCATGGTGCCCGTAGTCAAAAAGAACGGCAAGATACGGATCTGTGTGGACCTAAAGCGGTTAAACCAGGCTGTTAAGCGCGAGCGGTTTATGCTTCCCACGCTGGAGGACATTATGCCCAAGTTAGCAGGGGCAGGGGTTTTTACAACGCTAGACGCATCGTCTGGCTTCTGGCAAATTCCGCTAGATCTCAGATGTGTAAAACTAACCACTTTCATTACTCCCAGAGGCCGGTTCTGTTTCCAGCGGCTCCCGTTCGGCATCACATCGGCACCGGAGATCTTCCAGAGGAAAATGTGCATTCTGCTGAGAGACCACAAGGGCACGGTCGTCGTCATGGATGACATACTCGTGTACGGCAAGGACCAGGACGAGCGCGATAGAAACTTGGAGGCGGTACTGCAGACAATCAAAACATCGGGGCTGAAGCTCAACCGGGAGAAATGCCGCTTCAGCAGGAGTGAGTTGCAATATTTCGGGCACATCATCAGCAAAGACGGCATCAAACCAGATCCAGGCAAGGTGAAGGCCATCTCAGACATGCAGAGCCCCGAGCTGCTGAAGAAAGATGCAGAGTGGCAGTGGGGGGAGCCCCAAAAGCAAGCCTTCACCAAGGTAAAAGCAATGTTGTCTTCCACTCCTGCCCTGGCATACTATGATGTAGCAAGGCCCACCATTGTGAGCGCGGACGCTAGTAGTTACGGGCTGGGGGCAGCACTGTTGCAGGTTCAGGGGGACAAAGTTCAGCCTGTTGTCTTCTGCTCCAGAACTCTCACAGATGCAGAGAAGAGATACTCTCAGTTAGAGAGGGAATGCCTTGCAGGGGTGTGGGCCTGTGAGCGGTTTTCCTGTTATCTGTTAGGCTTAGCTGATTTAGCTTACAGACAGACCACAAGCCCCTGGCCCCCCTCATTAATGCATATGATCTGGACAAAGTGCCGCCGAGATGCCAGCGGCTTCTAATGCGTCTAATGCGTTTTAACCCCAGAGCAGTGTATGTTCCGGGTTCACAGCTGGTGGTGGCCGACGCCCTTTCCAGGAACCCACTCCAGGACGGCTGCGGGGCAGACACAGACGGGGATATGCGTGCGCATGTCGAAGCTGTGATCGAAACCAAACCGGTGTCGAGCACGAAGCTGGACATGTTAAAACAGCCACGCGTCAGGACGACACAATGCAGAGGGTGATCGGGTACACCAGAGAGGGATGGCCGAGGCACGTGCCCCTTTATCTGCATGGCTACCACGCTGCGAGGGCATCGCTGTCTGAGGCAGACGGGCTGCTCCTGTACCAAGACAGGATTGTAATTCCCCCCATGTATCAGGAAGACATCCTACACAGGATTCACGAAGGGCACCAAGGCATTACAAAGTGTCGTGAAAGAGCCAGGATGTCCGTCTGGTGGCCCAGCATCGGATCGGACATTTACCGGAAAGTTACACAGTGCACATTCTGCCAAATCAATAAGCCCTCACAGTACAACGAGCCCCTACGTACAACACCACTGCCGCCCGGCCCATGGCACAAGATTGGGGCAGACCTTTGCGAGCAGGATGGAAAAAACTACCTGGTGGTGGTTGATTATTATTCCAAGGACATTGAGATCGCCCAGCTACGGACCACCTCCAGTCTACAGGTGATTGACCAGCTGAAAGGTATGTTCGCACGATGGGGCATCCCTGGGGAACTCATTAGTGACAATGTCACACAGTTTACGTCAGCCGAATTTAGGCAGTTTTGTAGGAACTATGATTTCCGCCACACAACCTGCAACCCCCACTTTCCCCAGGCAAATGGAGCTGCCGAAAGGGCCGTCGGGACGGCCAAAAGAATTTGGCGGGAGCCTGACCCTCACCTAGCGCTGATGTGCTACCGCGCCACACCAATTGCTGCCACAGGTGCGAGCCCCGCGCAGCTCGTGACCGGCCGCCAGATCCGGACCAACATGCCTGTGCTGGGGAGGAAACTCCAGCCACAGCTGTTCGACCATAAGGAGGTGGAGAAGAATGACAGAAGGGCAAAAGAGGCTTATAAGTTTTTCTTCGACAGGAGACACTCTGCACGTGCCCTAACCGAACTGCACTCGGGTGAGAGGGTACGAGTCAAACTAGACGGGCAGAAGGGGCGGAACATGCCCGCAGTCGTGGTGAATCCCTCAGGGGAGCCACGCTCCTACACGGATGCGTACGGAAGACGGGGCTGTCTTCAGACGGAACCGCAGGCACCTGCAGTCCGTGCCTGCCCCTGCAACTGTTGCAACCCAACCGGCCAGAGACAGCAATGACTTGCAGCAGGAACAACTCAGCCCACCGGTCGCCACCTCATCGGGCACTCCCACGGAGCCGGACGTGCCAACAAGGCCCTCTGGGTTCACCATCACCTCCAGTGGCAGAGTTGTAAAACCCCCAAAGCGGTATGATGATTAGATACTGAGTGAGCAATGGGGCAGAATAATCCCCACACTCAGTCGAAGGGCTGGGCAGTCTACCCCACCCTTCAGGTTAATTTTTGAATTCTGAAGTGCGTGTCTTCATTGTTAGCTGGTTATGCTGTTAATTAGCAAATTGCTAATATGGTATTGCTGTTGCTATGTTTTATAATCTAGCGATGTTATTGTTTCCATTGGAACATACTACATGTTCTTTAAAAGGAGGGAGATGTGATGAGAACTACAGTGCCCAGCATGCTGTGTACGTAAGAGGAGGGGCACGCAACCATATGTTTTAGCGCGGTTCTGTACTGGGGCATTCTGGGGGATTGTCTGGGTCGGGGACTGGAAGCAGATGGCTGAATAAAGCACGTTATTAATCGCGACTCCCTTGCCTGTCGTTTATGCACATGACAAAAACATAACCCAATTACATGATATTACCGTTTCTATACAGGATACATAACTCATAACATGATTTCTATTACTTTTCTAGGGATATATAATTCAAATAAAATGAAGTTATTATTGTTTCTGTATAGGATATGTGACTCAAATAGCATGATATTATTACTGTTTCAACATGGCATATGGAAAAATAGGCCTGATGTAAATACCGTTTCTATGTGGATGCATGACTCAGGTAACATTGCTAATTACTGTCTGTCTCTATATGGGATTCATTACTCAAAAAACGACGTTGCCATTAGCGCGGGAAGAGGGGGGCTGCAGCTCCTCCTAGTGGTGGGTGTAGCCCCTCGCCGGTAGTGGCAGATGGCTGTGTAACATCTTAGAGCCAACAGTATGCCGAGCTTTTCCTGCGTGGAAGGGCAAAGTGGCTGCGTTGAATGTACATTTTTAATAATAAAGTGAGTCAGTCAACACTCCATTCCAAATCTGCTACACACGCACCTTACCAACAAAACAATGACGTCATACTGCAGCGACCGGGGGAGGCGCTCGCTCTAACTGTCGGCGGTTCTGCACTGGGGGGGGGGCGGGGGGGGCGCCCGGGTAGCGTAGCGTAGCGGTCTATTCCGCTGCCTACCAACACGGGATCGCCGGGTCGAATCCCCTTGTCCCTACAGACACAATTGGCCGTGTCTGCGGGTGGGGAGTCGGGTGTGGGTATGTGTTCTGGTCGCTGCACTAGCGCCTCCTCTGGTCGGTCGGGGCGCCCCCGGATCGGCAGAGAGGAGGTGGAGCAGCGAAGGGGACGGCTGAAAAGGGGCAGGGTAATTGGCCAGATACAAATTGGGGAGAAAAAGGGGGCCAATTGGAAAAAAAAGGTTCTGCGCTGGGGGAGCGCTGATGGGACTGTTAATGTTAGATTTGAAATGGTGTTTTAATGATGTGGTGTTCATGTGGCTATTCTTGTGTTGCTGTTTTGGGGATCCGACTCAGACTAAGTAGGAGACCGTTTACTGACCAACAACTGTAGGACCGTAGCTGAGGCTGATGTCGCCACATGAGGCGGGGGGCGGCTCGTTACGTTGTTGCCAGTTCTGGTCCGTTCTGGCCGGTGTGAATAAAAGAGCACTTCCGGGGTCGTGCAGTGTATGGGGCACGGGAGTTGCGATTAAAAAGACATCTCTGCCTCTCAACTCATCCTTGCACGCTGGCTTCCTCACTACTTTTCGTTTTAGCTGGCAGCCCCCCTACTTAAAACATATCCCCGTGCGCCTGGACGTTGCTACAGTTTCTACACTGCTCAAAAAAATAAAGGGAACACATAAACAATGCAATGTAGCTCCAAGTCAATCACACTTTTGAGATATCAACCTGTCCAGTTAGGAAGCAACACTGATTTGTGAATCAATTTCACCTGTTGGTAAATTGTCTAATTTCCACCAGGTGGAAATTAGACAATTTGCAAGACAACCCCTATAAAAGGAATGGATTTGCAGGTGGTGGCCACAGACCATTTGCCTGTCCTCATCTTTTCTGGCCGATCTTTGGTTAGTTTTTCATTGTGCTAGTGCCCTCACCACTAGAGGTGGCATGAGGCGGTATCTGCAACCCACAGAAGTTGCTCAGGTAGTGCAGCTCATCCAGGATGGCACATCAATGCGTGCTGTGGCAAGAAGATTTGATGTGTCTCCCAGCACAGTGTCCAGAGCATGGAGGAGGTACTTGGAGACAGGCCAGTACACCAGGAGACGTGGAGGGGGCCGCAGGAGGACAACAACCCCGCAGCAGGACTGCTATCTGGTCCTTTGTGCAAGGAGGAACAGGAGGAGCACTGCCGGAGCCCTAGAAAACGACCTTCAACAGGCCACTAATGTGCAGGTTTCTGCTCAAACAGTGAGAAACAGAATGCATGAGGATGGTATGAGGGCCCGACGTCCACAATTGGGGCCTGTGCTCACAGCCCAACACCGTGCAGCCCAATTGACCTTTGCCAGAGAACATCTTGGTTGGCAGATTCGCCATTGGCGCCCTGTGCTCTTCACAGATGAGAGCAGGTTCACACTGAACACATGTGACAGACATGAGAGAGTCTGGAGACGCTGTGGAGAACGTTCTGCTGCCTGCAACATCCTCCAGCATGACCGATTTGGCGGCGGGTCAGTGATGGTCTGGGGAGGCATATCCTTGGAGGGCCACACAGACCTCTACATGCTAGCCAGAGGTACCATGACTGCCATTAGGTACCGGGATGAGATCCTCAGACCCATTGTCAGACCATATGCTGGTGCAGTGGGCCCTGGGTTCCTGCTCATGCATGACAATGCTCGTCCTCATGTGGCCAGAGTGTGTCAGCAGTTCCTGTATGTCGAGGGCATTGATGCTATGGACTGGCCTGCACGTTCCCCAGACCTGAATCCAATCGAGCACCTCTGGGACATCATGTCTCGTACCATCCGCCAACGCGATGTCGCACCACAGACTGTCCAGGAGTTGACCGATGCCCTGATCCAGGTCTGGGAGGAGATCCCTCAGGAGACCATCCGTCGTCTCATCAGGAGCATGCCCAGACGTTGTAGGGAGTGCATACAGGCACGTGGGGGCCACACACACTACTGAGCCTCATTTTGAATCGTCTTGAAAAATTTCCACAGAAGTTGGATCAGTCTATGTTCTCATTTTCCACTTTGATTTTGAGTATGATTCTGAATCCAGACCTTAATGGGCTAATGATTTTGATTTCCATTGATCATTCTTAGGTTATTTTGCTCTAAACACATTCCTCTGTCTAATAAATAAAGATTTTCAGCTGAAATATTTCATTCATCGAGGTCTATATTGTGTTTTTAGGTGTTCCCTTTATTTTTTTGAGCAGTATATTATATACGAGACTCAAAGAATATGATTTCATTACTGTATAGGACACATAACTGAATCATCATCGTCATCAAGACGGTGCCGTGGACGGTGGACTTGGTTCTGTGCTCTGTTGTGCTTGTTCTGTTTTTGTTTATTTGTTCAGTTTCCAGCGCCCACTCACTGATCACACAGCAGGGAAGAACTTCTAAGCCTCCAACTGTCCACTGCACCAACTGAACACACTTCCTACCGACTTGAACATTTTAACCAACGTCTTGACCAGGTCTGGGTCGGTACGGTCCTGTGCGGACTAAGACGAAGATGCTGAAGAGGGAAGCAGCCGGGGCGCTCGTTAAACTGTGACAGCGGGGATTCAGAACCACGCTCCCGTTAATCCACCTGGTCAGTGTCCGCTGTCTGGCCAACAACACGGACGAACTGATGCTCCTAAACAGAACAAACTCGGACGTTTCCAGATCTGCTGCCCTGTGTCACACTGAACCCTGGCTTAGAGATCACATCACGGACACAACACTTCATCTGCCACAGGTCCAACTCCTACAGGTGGACCGCGATACGGAGCTATCGGGGGAAAACGGGGTGGCGGTGCGTCATTATGAATCCCACGGCACTTCCAGGCAAGACACGCTCCGCGTAGCATCTAGGCGCTAGGATTCTAGGAAGACCCGCCCCTACTCTGCCTCTGATTAGCCAACCCTAACCCTAACCCTAACCCTAACCTTAACCCACCCAACCAACGGAGGCAACGAGTACTGGTCAATATGGCCAATCCTAGCGCTTGAATGCTACGCGGGCGTGTCATGCCAAACGAAGGTATGTGTACGGATGTCACAGTGGTGAAGAAATCATGCACTTAGACACCTTTTTCATTGACAGTAAACCATATATATAGACTTCACCGTGGGAATTTGGCGGTTTGTTTGTTTGAGGCTCTGCCTATTTTTTACATTTTAACCATTTTTAACGACTCCGTGAGACCTTGGATTATTTTAACTGATTTTATGGTTTGCTTATTTTATGGATTTTTACCGTTTTTTTATCGATTACATCAGTTGATTGAGATTCATGAGACTAAAGACGGCATAATTATTGTGGATGAGCTATTCAGGTTCCTGGCAGTAAAAAATGAAGACACTGACCCAGGATGAGGTCGTGTTGTTAGTCGAGAACACTTTTGACTCCGAGTGGATAGAGACCTCGAGGAAGGTGCTGTTTAACCTTTGCTGTCCTACACAGCGGCTCATTTCCCATAAAGGGCCTAAGAAAGATGCCAGTAACATAAAGTCTTGCCTTAAGGTACTGAATGAGTGTGGAGAGAAGAGTCCCAGATTTGTCTCTCATTACTTGGATGCTCTGCCGCCGGTGACGTTCTCCAACATGGATGTCTTGAGCCTGCTTGGGAGAATGGAGCAGCTGTGCGTGCAGGTCAGCTCTATGAAGCATGCAATGCAGATACATGCTACTGTGAGCAAAGATCTTCGGTTTATCACTGAGAAGATCGATCGCCGAGTGTGCAAGATAGACGGAGTGGCCGGCCTGGTCGGCACGGCACCTGGGGCTGCACCGGTGGAAGCTCCGGGCCTGGGAGCAGAGGAGAGAGCCTCAGCAGTGGTCTCCACTCTGAAAGTGGAGAAGGCTGAGATTGTGGAGGGTCCTGGTGGATTAACGTCAATGTGGAGTCAAGTTGTGAAACGTCGCCCAGTGAAAGTTGCTATTCACTAAAGCTCACATACTGTTAACCCCGGGCAGAAAAATAAATCCGGTAATGTTATTGGTACCGGAGCTGGGAGTAACATCAAGGTGGTAAAGATGAAGCTGGTGAGTGTTTTTGCCACCAAGTTCACACCAGACCTAAACGCTGACACTCATCTGGGTATCTTAAAGATAAACCTGGCCGTGATGTTATCTGTCAAAAGATTGGCCCAGTACACAGCAGATTCGGCTCATTTAAAATATCTGCTGAATGCAATGAGGTTGGTGAAATGTACAATCTGGAGCTCTGGCCTGAAGGGGTGCTTGTCCGGTGCTATTATGAGCCGCACAGGGGTGGAGTTATCGGGTCAAACACTGCTTTTGCTGCGGGGGAGATGAGTATGCCTGCTGATGATATGGTCACTCACTAGTCTTGCTCAGAGCCGGCCCAAGGCATAAGCGAACTTTGGGCCCCGGTGCCAGCAGGGGGCCCCCAAGGGCACTTGAAATGTCAAACACGACAGGTTGATAAAGATATATATATTTGTGTGTGTGATAGATCATATCGGTAATAATCACCAAAAAAAAAAAACTAAATATTTTGACATCATGTTGTTAACAGACTGACAAATTAATGCTACTGGTTTAATAATTTCCGCTGCCTAAGTCAGAGGTGGGGTCAGGTTCATGTACATTATAACTGTAAACAAGTACGTCGCAACAGTGTGTCACCTAAAAGGGTTTATCTTTCTGGCGCAGATAAGCAAAAGAGGAGGAAAGCAGAGGAGGACAAAAAACAGCAGGATTACAGCATGCTATACGATTACGGCATGTTATCTTGAACATTCACTAACAATAATGTTAGTTAAATAGATGCCTCAAACGAGCCAAGGTATGGTGAGCTAACGTCAGCCAGCATAGTTAGCTAGCTAGGTGGCTAGTGCTTTAATCTAACATTAGCTAACAAAATATACTGCTGGTTTATTTTAAGACTTTCTGGCACAGCAGTAAGTCATGACAATGGTATGGTAATGATCAAGCATGGGCATAATATTGTCGGTGGTGGGAGGTGGGTTTAGCGTGGGAGGGGGGCAAATCAAATTCTGCTTAGGGTCCCATAAAGCCTTGGGCCGGCTCTGGTCATTTAGCAAGGCTCTTGCTAAATGACAATTGGGATTTTGTCATACAATTGTCGTGGGCTGGGTTTGGGCCAGAGCACAGGGGATAAAGTTCGCCGCATAGTTGTTGAAAACCTTTCGGAGAACTGTGGCATACTATGTATGCAAGAGACATTTTTAGCAAAGCAAGAGCTGGAAAAACTAAACTCCTTCAATGAGAACTTTCATGGGGCTGGGGAGTCTACAATTGACCTTGGTGTGGGAATAGTCAGAGGCAGGATACCACGGGGTGTGGCTAGTCTGTGGAACAAGAAGCTCGACTCATTGATAAATGTGGTTAGGCTTGGTGTTGACTGGTGCACTGCAATACAGTTTACTCACAATGTCAGGGAATTCTTTATCCTAGATGTGTATACACCCTATGAATGCCAGCAGAATGAGGATGAATGTTTAAATAGGCTTGCATTCATCAATTCCTTTATTCAAGATAATACTTCTTCCAGTGTGTATGTCATTGGGGATTTGAATGCTGTTATCTCAGACAGGAATTCGTTATTTGCTAATCACATGGCTCAGTTCTGTCAAGATAATAATCTTAAATTGTCAAGCAAAGTCTTGTTGCCAGCAAATACTTTTACATAAATAATGAGGCCTGGCACACTGCGTCATGGCTGGACCACTGTATTTGCACTGCTGATGCACATGCCTCATTGGGGAGTATGAGCATTATGTATGGGGCAGCAACGACCGATCACATACCTCTTGCTATGGCTATACATTTTTCGTTTAATGGCTGGGGGAGCTGGCGCTGGATTGGCTGGGAGAGCTTGGTCTGCTGCGTCCTGTGGGCCTGGGAACCATGGCCCTGCCTGGAGCTGCGTCTGAGGAGGAAACACCGAAGGCGGTCTGACAGGACGCGGAAGCGGGGCAGCCTCAGCTAACTACCAGCCCATGCAGACCAGCCGTTCTGATAACACCGAGGGCGGTCTGGCAGCGGCCTCGCCTAGCATTGACTGTGTTTTTGGTGTCGTCGTGTGGAGTGTGGGGAGGTGTGTCGAAGATGTCTGCCTGAGAGAGCTGGCATTGGATTGGCTGGGGGATCCTGATCTGCTTTATCTGGTGGGCCCAGGGACCACGGCCCTGCTTGGAGCTGCGCCCGAGGAAAAACACCAAGGGTGGTCTCACAGGACGCGGAAACTAACTGCTAGCCCATGCAGACCGGCAGTCCAACAGTCATCCTGGCGTTCGCTCTCTTGGACAGTGATTTTTCTTTTCTTTTCTTTTTTTTATATGTTGGATATTTGTGTTTTTTGTAGTTTGGATATAGTATGTGTTCTTGTAGTTGGGATGTGTTTTTGTCTTTGTGTTGCACTGCTGTGGGCTGGGGGAAACGATATTTTGTTTCATTTCATGTGTGCAGGTGCATGGGATGAAATGACAAATAAATGTTCCTGATTCCTGATTCCTAAATGTTGAACATCTGCCTGTGCTGTCTAGTAATGGAGATAGTGATAATGAAGAAAGGTTGGACTGGTCAACTCTTACAAAGGAGAACATCTTAGCCTATCATGCCTTGTAGCGCCGCATTATGTAATAACGCCGCATTATGTAATAATGTAATAAATTTTCACATCATTATGTAATAATGCCACGTTTTTTTCAAATCAAGACATAAATTTTGGTGGTTTATTACATAATGCACCAAATTATTGCATTTTCTTCATAAAAAAGTGTAACATCCGCATTTTGTAATAACCGGTGCAATATGTAACGACTTATTACAAAATGCGGATGTTACACTTTTTTATGAAGAAAATGTAATAATTTGGTGCATTATGCAATAAACCACCAAAGTTTATGTCTTGATTTGAAAAAAACGTGGCGTTATTACATAATGATGTGAAAATTTATTACACTATTACATAATGTGGCGTTATTACATAATGCGGCGCTACATGCCTGTACAGATGAAACCTTGGCTAATATACATCTACGCAGAAATGCAGTTATGTGCAGACACATTAATTGTAGGGATATGAGGCGTAGGAGAGATCTCTGCTGCATGTATGACGATATTGTTAGTGGTCTGTATGATGGTAGTAAGCCCTACTACAAGTATAAAAATAAGACACACAACGTAAGGCCTGGTTGGAACAAGTACTATGTAGCTGGGTATCATGAACAAGCTGGTGAAGCCTTTAAATCATGGGCTATGGCAAGCAGACCGAGACAAGGGCCTGAGCTTGAACACAAGAACCTCACTAATGCAAGATACAAGTACGCCATTTGCTTCATCTGTAAAAATGAGCAAGCCATGAGGGCAGATTCCACGGCTAAGAAGCTGCTAGGAAGCAATATAGCTAATTTTTGGAAATAAGTGAGTTCTAAACAACTGTAAAACATCTCTACAATGCAATGGTGATGGTATCTCAGGTAAACACAATATTGCTGAGTTATGGCGACAACATTAAA
This sequence comes from Lampris incognitus, assembly GCF_029633865.1. Taxonomy (NCBI): domain Eukaryota; kingdom Metazoa; phylum Chordata; class Actinopteri; order Lampriformes; family Lampridae; genus Lampris; species Lampris incognitus. The sequence goes on along the minus strand of NC_079229.1, from coordinate 39,997,834 downwards.
GTACTTTATTTAACTGTGTCCAAAGTGAGCTGTATCTTTCATCTTCTTCAAGACTTCCTCGTTAGTGAAGGTTGCCAGCACCATCAGGATGACATGCTTGCCAAACAAGTCTCCAGTTCTCTCTGTCCTGAGCTGATCTTGTTGCCTCCGATATTTTCAGACTAAGCCATTCTGTGATGTCATCATAATACTGCCTTTTTGGTCAGCCTCTCTTGCGCTTTGCTGGTGTAGTTCCCAAAACCGCTGTCTTCGTTAATTTACTTCCACCTGGACGACAGGTATGCCCAAAGAATGATAGCTTTCTTTTCATTATATGTGCCATTAGTTCTCTTTTTGTTCCTAATTCATTTAGGATGCTCACATTCGTTCGTTTCTTTGTCCAACTTATTCAAAGCATCCTACGATAAAGCCACATCTGGTCTCTGCAGAGTTCACTGCTTACTTTGAAAGCAAGGGCATCCGTCACATACACACTGTGTATTATCACCCCCTGGCCAACGGCGGCATTGAACGCTTTCACCAGTCACTGAAAAAAGGCCTCAGAGCACACCTGGCCCAAGGGTGCTCCTTCACGCATGCCATCCATCACACTCTGCTGCACTACAGGGCCACACAGCACTTGACCACGGGCATCTCCCCAGCCTCTCTCATGCTGGGCCGGGAGCTAAACATGCCCCTCGACAGGCTCCACCCCTCTACACCCCAGGCACCTCCCTCTGGGATGAGAGCCTCAGTCACCCGTCAGCAGGGGTGGATGAAGCAACGATTTGACTAGTCAAAACAAGCCAGGGTGCCAGACATCAATGCCTCAGACTGGGTCAGGGTCCGTAGGCCCAACCGGGACAATAAAATGGCCTCATACTGGTCCTCTCCTCTCCAAGTCACCTGTCAGCTGGGCCCAGCTACCTATCTCTTCAACGACGGCAGTTGGTGGCACTCCAGCTGCCTCCGGAAGATGCCAGCTCCACCACACACAACTGGTGACACACCCCTACCTTCTGTCTCCTCACCGCGGTCTGCTCAGCCTCAGCCTCATGACTCCCTGTGACCTGTTCGCACACGTTCACGCCCTAGCCACCTAGAGGACTTTGTGGCAACTTTTCATGTTTGAAACTAGCCCGGGGGGGCGGGTGTTATGTCTGCACACTGGGTCATCAGTGCTGCATTTGGCTTAGCACTGTTCTATTGTGCTGCAATCGTTATGTGAGACCTTTATGGTTGTTCTTGAATTGATTGGCTGAGTCTGCTGTAAGGGGTTTTGAAATGGAGAGTAAATGAACGTTGCATTGATGCTGATACTGTGTCATGGTGTGATCCTTCAAACATAATAAGCTGGCATGTCTAGAGGCAGCGAGTGAGTAGGAAGGGTAGGAGTGTGGAGATGACAGTCGGAACTTTGAATGTTGGCACTATGACTGGTAAAAGGAGAGAGCTGGTTGATATGATGGAAAGAAGAAAAGTAGGTATACTGTGTGTGCAAGAGACCAAATGGAAGGGGAGTAAGGCCAGGTGCATGGTGCCAATGGGAGGAGAAATGGGGTAGGGGTAATTCTGAAGGAAGAGTATATCAAGAGTGTGCTGGAGATGAAGAGACTGTCTGACAGAGAGATGAGTATGAAGCTGGAAATCGAAGGTGTATTGCTGAATGTTATCAGTGCATATGCCCCACATGTTGGGTGTGAGATGGAAGAGAAAGAAAAATTCTGGAGTGAGTCGGATGAAGTGGTGGAGGGTGTAACGAAGGAGGAGAGAGTGGTGATTGGAACGGACTTCAATGGGCATGTTGCTGAAGGGAACAGAGGTGTTGCGGAGGTATGGCGTCAAGGACACAAATGTGGAAGGACATATGGTGGTGGATTTTGCAAAAAGGATGGAAATGGCTGTGGTGAATCCATATTTCAAGAAGAGGGAGGAACACAGGGTGACATACAAGAGCGGAGGAAAGTGCACACAGGTGGACTATATCTTATGTAGAAGGCGCGATCTAAAAGGGATTGGAGACTGCAAGGTGGTAACATGGGGAGAACGTAGCTAGGCAGCATCGGATGGTGGTCTGTAGGATGACTTTGGAGACCAAGAAGAGAAAGCGAGTGAAGGCAAAGCCAAAGATCAAATGGTGGAAAGTTGAAGAAGGAAGACACTTGTGTGGAGTTCAGGGAGGAGTTAAGACAGGCACTGGGTGGTAGTGAAGAGTTTCCGGATGGCTGGGCAACCACTGCAGAAATAGTGAGGGAGACAGCTAGGAAGGTACTTGGTGTGTCAGCAGGACAGAGGAATGAAGACAAGGAGACTTGATGGTGGAATGAGGAAGTACAACAAGGAAGAGTGTTATGCTCGCGCACCAGAACCTGACCCGTGTGGCGAAACCGAAGACAGACAGACACGAGATGACTTCTAAGTCTACAAAGGGGGGTTTTATTGTGGGAGGGAAATGTATGGTGAAAAAAGGCGTTCTGTTAGTGGGATGTGTGAATAAACTATGTGTGGTGTCCCGTGGTTTGCGTGTATAACTATGTGTGAGTGTTTTTAGCCAATGTGTGGTGCGGTATGTAAATGACCAGGAGGTGTTGAAGAAATGTGCGTGCACCTGGCGAGAAAGTCCAGTCCGTGATCCAAGAGGGGTTGTCCGAGAAAGTCCAAGTCCGAGATCCGGGAAGTCGAGTCCGAAAGGAGGGGTCCAGGTAGAGGGACAAGGGGGGAGATCGCAGGAGAGGTCCGGGGAGAAACGTGAAGGTCGCTGGGGACGAGGGAGACGCGGGGAGCCGTGGAAATCGCGGAGGGAGAGTCTTGGGAGGAAACAGAGACACGAAGATAAGACACTGGGGAATAAACAGAAAGCAAGGAACGCTGGAGGGCTTATCAGAACTTCACCGCAGGGTTCAGTACGTCGAAGCACTGAGAGACGTTCTGGGAGGCTTCTTGTAGAAGGCTGCCTGATTGCCACAGGTGTGCCTGATGGATGGTGGCAAACACCTGGTGCAGTGCAGCGCTCGTCTCCTCAGAGCGCGAGCCGAGCGCTCGGATGTTTCCGGCACGTCCGAGCTGGGGGAGTGGCTTGAACGTGCCGGGGAGGCAGCTCGGGGCGGTGTAAGCACAACAAAGAGGTTGGCAAAGAAGCAGTGGGATAGTCAGAGAGATGAAGAACGTAGACAGGAGTACAAGGAGACACCGCATAAAGCGAAGAGAGGTGGCAAAGGTAAAGGAAAAGAAAAAGGCGCATGGTGAGTTGTATGAAAGGTTCGACACCGATTGGCTAGACAGAGGGACCGAGCTGGGAAGGATGTGCAGCAGGTTAGGGTGATGAAGGATGGAGATGGAAATGTTCTGAGAAGACAGAAGAGTGTGTTGAGAAGGTGGATGGAGTACTTTGAGGGGCTGATGAATGAAGAAAATGAGAGAGAGAGAAGGTTGGATGATGTGGGGATAGTGAATCAGGAAGTTCAGCGGATTAGCAAGGAGGAAGTGAGGGCAGCTATGAAGAGGATGAAGAGTGGAAAGCCAGTTGGTCCTGGTGACATACCTGTGGAGGCATGGAGGTGTTTAGGAGAGATGGCAGTGGGGTTTTTAACTAGATTGTTTAACACAATCTTGGAAAGTGAGAGGATGCCTGAGGAGTAGAGAAGAAGCATACTGGTACCGATTTTCAAGAGCAAGGTCGATGTGCAGAACTGCAGCAACTACAGAGGTATAAAGTTGATCAGCCACAGCATGAAGATATGGGAAAGAGTAATAGAAGCTAGGTTAAGAGGAGGAGAGGTGATGATCAGCGAGCAGCAGTATGGCTCCATGCCATGAAAGAGCACCACATACAGTGCATCCAGAAAGTATTCACACCCCTTCACTTTCCCCACATTTTGTTATGTTACAGCCTTATTCCAAAATGGATTAAATTCCTTTTTTTTCTCATCAATCTACATACAATACCCCATAATAACAAAGCGAAAAAGGTTTTGTAGAAATTTTTGCAAATGTATTAAAAATAACAAACTGAAATATTGCATGTACATAAGTATTCACACCCTTTACTCGGTACTTGGTTGAGGCACCCTTGGCAGCGATTACAGCCTCAAGTCTTCTTGGGTATGAAGCTACAAGCTTGGCACACCTATTAGCAAGGTGATGAGAGGTACCTGGTTTCCTCCAGACGTGACGTTTGGCATTCAGGCAAAAGAGTTCAATCTTGGTTTCATCAGACCAGAGAATCTTGTTTCTCATGGTCTGATAGTCCTCTAGGTGCTTTCTCGCAAACTCCAAGCGGGCTGTCATGTGCCTTTTACTGAGCAGAGGCTTCCGTCTGGCCACTCTACCATAAAGGCCTGATTGGTGGAGTGCTGCAGAGATGGTTGTCCTTCTGGAAGGTTCTCCCACCTCCACAGAGGAACGCTGGAGCTCTGTCAGAGTGGCCATCGGGTTCTTGGTCACCTCCCTGACCAAGGCCCTTCTCCCCCGATTGCTCAGTTTGGCTGGGCGGCCAGCTCTAGGAAGAGTCCTGGTGGATCCAAACTTCTTCCATTTACGAATGATGGAGACCACTGTGCTCTTCGGGACCTTCAAAGCTGTAGAATTTTTTTTGAACCTTTCTCCAGATCTGTGCCTTAATACAATCCTGTCTCGGAGGTCCACAGACAATTCCTTTGACTTCATGGCTTGGTTTCTCCTCTGACATGCACTGTCAACAATGGGACCTTATATAAACAGGTGTGTGCCTTTCCAAATCATGTCCAATCAATTGCATTTACTACAGGTGGACTCCAATCAAGATGTAGAAACATCTCAAGGATGATCAGTGGAAACAGGATGAACCTGAGCTCAATTTTGAGTGTCATACAAAGGGTGTGAATACTTATGTACATGCAATATTTCAGTTTTTTATTTTTAAGAAATTTGCAAAAATTTCTACAAAACCCTTTTCCCTTTGTCATTATGGGGTATTGTGTGTAGATTGATGAGAAAAAAAAGGAATTTAATCCATTTTGGAATAAGGCTGTAACATAACAAAATGTGGGGAAAGTGAAGGGGTGTGAATACTTTCCGGTTTGCACTGTATGTGATGTTTGCTTTGAGAGTGTTGATGGAGAAGTATAGAGAAGGCCAGAAGGAGTTACATTGTGTCTTTGTGGATGTAGAGAAAGCATACGACAGGGTGCCAAGAGAGGAGGTGTGGTATTGTATGAGGGAGTCGGAAGTTGCAGAGAAGTATGTAGGAATGGTGCAAAATATGTGTGAGGGAAGTGTGACAATGGTGAGGTGTGCGGTTGGAATGACAGATGGGTTCAAGGTGGAGGTGGGATTACATCAAGGATCGGCTCCGAGCCCTTTCTTGTTTGCAATGGTGATGGACAGGTTGAGGGACGAGATCGGGCAGGAGTCTCCGTGGACTATGATGTTTGCGGATGACATAGTTATCTGTAGTGAGAGTAGGGTGCAAGTTGAGGAGAGCCTGGAGAGGTGGAGGTATGCACTGGAGAGAAGAGGGATGAAAGTCAGTAGGAGCAAGACGGAATACCTATGTGTGAATGAGAGGGAGGACAGTGGAATGGTGAGGATGCAAGGAGTGGAGCTGATGAAGGCATATGAGTTTAAATACTTGGGGTCAACTGTCCAATGTAATGGGGAGTGCAGGAGAGAGATGAAGAAGAGAGTGCAGGCAGGGTGGAGTGGGTGGAGAAAAGTGTCAGGAGTGATTTGCGACAGAAGGGTACCAGCAAGAGTTAAAGGGAAGGTTTACAAGATGGCTGTGAGACCAGCTATGTTACATAGTTTGGAGACAGTGGCACTGACAGGAGTTGGAGCTGGAGGTGGCAGAGTTGAAGATGATAAGATTTCCACTGGGAGTGATGAAGAAGGACAGGATTAGGAAGGAGTATATTAGAGGGACAGCTCAGGTTGGACGGTTTGGAGACAAAGCAAGAGAGGCAAGATTGAGATGGTGTGGACATGTGTGGAGGAGAGATGCTGGGTATATTGGGAGAAGGATGCTGAATATGGAGCTGCCAGGGAAGAGGAGAAGAGGAAGGACAAAGAGGAGGTTTATGGAGGTGGTGAGGGAGGACATGCAGGTGGCTGGTGTGACAGAGGAAGATGCAGAGGACAGGAAGAGATGGAAACGGATGATCCACTGTGGCGCCCCCTAACGGGAGCAGCTGAAAGTTGTAGCAGATTTTGCAATATTATTTTGCACTGTTATTTTGAATTATTTTGTATTATTATTTTGTATTAATTTGTATTATTAGTTGTATTATTATTTTTCGTTATTTTTATTATCATTTTGCATGATTATTTTGTATTATTAATTTGTATTTCTCCCCTACAGAGTACATTTCACATCCTATGCATTTTAGTTAAAAAAAAACTCCTTAAATATACTTGTTCTTTCAGTAAAATGTCTTCGCTGCTTTTGATGATCATGCCTGACTGATAATGTAGTTCAAGTACACAAAGAAAGCTTCTCTCTTACTTACCAACATAAGTGTTGTTGGTAGATAACGTATGTGTGTGTGACATTCTTGTGTAAGAAGTGGGGTTGTTGTGAAGCGTCTAGTGTGTTGGTGTAGTGTTGTGTGTCTGTCACGTCTCACTCTCAACCTTCACCGCTGGCTAGCAGAAACATGAACAGGAGAGCTGAGCACATGAGTCTCTCCCTGCCAGCACATAGCCTCTCCAACAGCAAGCCCTATGCAGCGCCTCCTCGTGGCGACACACGGTAACTAGGTACACCTTGGACCCTGGCTGAACTACAAGGGACTCGGAGGAGGTCTGGCCCCTAGACGTGCGGTAAACAGGCCCACCCTGATGCCCACGAACCAGCCCCAGCTATGGGTTAAATAGCGCCACTGCCTGGTGAACACCTCGGGAGAGAAATAGGCCACGGGAGTGTGGCGCCACACTCCCGTGTGTGTGGCTGCTGCTTCTCCCTCTCGTAGCTCCCCTTCCCATCCACCCTTGTATGTCTGCCCCCTTCCCATCCAGCCCTGTATGTCGGCCCCCCTTCCCATCCAGGCCTGTATGTCTGCCCCCCTTCCCATCCAGCCCTGTATGTCTGCCCCCTTCCCATCCACCCTTGTATGTCTGCCCCCCTTCCCATCCAGCCCTGTATGTCTGCCCCCTTCCCATCCACCCTTGTATGTCTGCCCCCCTTCCCATCCAGCCCTGTATGTCTGCCCCCTTCCCATCCACCCTTGTATGTCTGCCCCCTTCCCATCCAGCTCTGTATGTCTGCCCCCCATCCCATCCAGCCCTGTACGTCTGCCCCCCATCCCATCCAGCCCTGTATGTCTGCCCCCCTTCCCATCCAGCCCTGTATGTCTGCCCCCTTCCCATCCAGCCCTGTATGTCTGCCCCCTTCCCATCCAGCCCTGTATGTCTGCCCCCCTTCCCATCCACCCTTGTATGTCTGCCCCCTTCCCATCCAGCCCTGTATGTCTGCCCCCTTCCCATCCAGCCCTGTACGTCTGCCCCCTTCCCATCTAGCCCTGTATGTCTGCCCCCTTCCCATCCAGCCCTGTATGTCGGCCCCCCATCCCATCCAGCCCTGTATGTCTGCCCCCTTCCCATCCAGCCCTGTATGTCTGCCCCCTTCCCATCCAGCCCTGTATGTCTGCCCCCTTCTCATCCAGCCCTGTATGTCTGTGTTGTGTTTCTCTGTTGTCTTGTTCCACCCCGTTTATTGTAAAGCCACTTTGAGTGTTAGAAAAGTGCTGTATAATTCAGTTCAGTTCAGTTCAGTTTATTGTCATTAAAACAACGTGCAGGAGGCACATGTTAAAAATGAAATGAGGGCTGCGGCTTCACCAAATTGTGCAAGACAGACACACACAAGCACAGCAAACACAGTAGAAGATATACACACATGAAGACCAAAAGCTAAAAATAAGTTAAAAGAGAGCTGGAGTACAACATATTAAAAATATCCACAGACATTCAGTGGGTGGGCAGGTTCAGGTGGGCAACAGCTTGGGGAAAGAAGCTGTTTTTGAGCCTGGTAGTGCGGGCTCTGAGGCTCCTGTAGCACCTCCCAGAGCACAGGGGGGAGAACAGTCCATGGTTGGGGTGGGTGGGATCTCTGCTGATGCTCAGACCCTTTCGAAGGCAGCGTTTGTGATAAATGTCTTTTATGGCTGGGAGCTGGGTACTGGTGATATGCTGGGCCGCCTTGACGATCCGCTGCAGAGCTTTCTGGTCTACTGAGACCAGATTAATTTATTATTATTATTATTATTATTATTATTATTATAACATGTTGATAAATGAAACCCAGCGTTCTAAAGGCTAATATCCACATTTGTCCAACACTGTTTTTTTGTTTTTGTTTTAGCAAAGCACTTTTTTCAGAGGTACAATGCAAAGAAAGTTTACTACTACTATTACTACTATCTTTATTAGCATTATTACTTTGATGGACACGGTAAGATTAAAGTTTAATTTTAATTGGAAAGAGCGACATTTCGAGCATGAACCTTCCATTATAAGATTTACGGTGAGTGGGAGTTAGATCCATGAAAGGGGAGGGACGAGAGAGAGAGAGCAAGCGAGAGAGAGAGAGAGAGAGAGAGAGAGAGAGAGAGAGAGAGAGAGAGAGAGAGAGAGAGAGAGAGAGAGAAGGAGATGCGAGTGCCTTGGTGCTTTAGAGACTGAATGCAGCCAACAGACGGAATGAACCGCGGGTTCGACTGAACTGAAGCAGACTGTTTACCTGCTCCACAGACATGTTCTGACCTGTAGGGCTCCGTACCATAGACAGAGCGATCATCTCTTCAACTGTAACGTCATATTGTAACGGCCACCGACGAACTGTAACGTCATATTGTAACGGCCACCGTGGAACTGTAAGGGACTTCAGAGGTGCCGGAGCGATGGGCTGTCTGGGCGGCAGCAAGACGGAAGACCAGCGGCTGGATGAGAAAGCTCAGAGAGAAGCCAACAAAAAGATTGAAAAACAACTTCAGAAAGAAAGACAGGCTTACAAAGCAACACACAGACTGCTGCTGCTGGGTAAGACACCTGTCTGTCTGTATGTCCATGTTACTCAATGATGGACAGAGATACAGGTAGAGAAACACACAGGTCAAGTTGATATTTGTCCTGCTTCTACTGATGTGGGAGAGAACTGTGTGTGTGTGTGTGTGTGTGTGTGTGTGTGTGTGTGTGTGTGTGTGTGTGTGTGTGTGTGTGTGTAGGTGCAGGAGAGTCTGGGAAAAGCACTATCGTAAAGCAAATGAGGATTCTACATGTGGATGGCTTCAACACAGAGTGAGTTTACACACACACACACACACACACACACACACACACACACACACACGAATGCACTGAATTTCCAGTGCATTCTGCTTTGCTTTACTGGTTAGAATGAAAACTAGATATCACCCATTTTGATTTTAACTAGATAAACTAAAGTAATTAACTAGATAAACTAAACTAATTAATTTAACTACTCGGAGACCGTATTTTATACTTTCAGCTTGTACTTTGCCACTCAGTCAGTGATGGGGGGGTTTGGTGGTGATATAATAATAGCTAATATAATAATAATAATATAATGATATATAATATAGCAATAATATCTAATATAATAATAATATCTAACATAGTGATCATACATTATATATAATATAATAATGATATATAATATAGTGATGATATATAATATGCCGCCCAGTGACTGCTGGGATAGGCTCCAGTGTCCCCGTGACCCTGACAGCAGGATAAGCGGTTTGGAAAATGGACAGATGGATAATACAATAATATAATATAATAATATCTAATATAATAATATATAGTATGATAATATAATGTAAAATATAGTAATAATATATATCATAATAATAATAATAATAATAATTGTGTTCGAACCAGATTTGTTTTTATTGTATTTGCTACCCCCTGGTGGTTGTTTTGAGTAGTTCGTTTTGTTAACCCCGGAAACAGGAAGTGCTCCACTTCCTCTCGAGATCTTGCCAGAGACGGCCGCATGTTACTGCCAGGTACAATACAACGCAATCCTTTCCTTCATAGCTTATTCATGGGTTTCACGTCATTTGAGTGGTGCGTCATACCGCCAACTTGAGGACCAACGGATGCCAAGATGCCTTCGATCTGTTGTGCTGTGGGTTGTGACCACAAAACGTCACAAACAAATGGATTACAATTTTAAAGAATCCCTAAAAACCATGATCGTCGAAATAAATGGATCGCAGCGATCAAAATGGACCACTGGGTTCCCACACAACACTCCTGGCTATGGAGTGAGCACTTTGTTTCGGGTAAGTAGCTAACGTTAACGTTAGCTAGCTGGCTACCGCGTTAGCTTCATAGCCTTGTAACAAGACAGTCGTGTTGCAAGGCTAGCTAGCTTCATAGATGTGTCCTGTGCACTGATGCTAATATGACATTTATCAACAGACTGTCACTTACCCTTCCTGTAAAGACGAGCAGTCTTTTCGGTTTTACATGATTCATTTTGACGTCCTTCACCCATCCTGCGGTGACGTAGCGGTAGGCTTCAGTGCTTCTGAAGACTTTCAGGGCTTCGCCTGAGTATGGCGAGGGATTGTGGACGAGGTACACGTAAACGCCGTGAAACGTGAAATTAGGAAGCTCTATAGCAGACTGAAGTGGGGTTAACTGGTCTTTGGATAGAAGACAAAGATCCAATTCTAAAAACTCGATTTTTTTGCAGATGACGCTGCTTCTCCTCCGTGGTTAAGTGAGCGATTCTGGACAGTCTTTCAAACTTCCCGGGGACCGCGGTCCTCAAGATGGCGGTCATAGCAACAAAAAACCACGTGACTAAAACCCATGAATACATGTCATCATGTGGAAGTTGCATTTTTTATTGCTATAAAAGTAAAAAGTATGCATCAGTATTTGTTCTTTGTTGGTCAGTACAGTAGCGTAAGATTTTCATTTGCACAGCTTCATTCTTTGTCCACAGTTTCACACTTATCCTGATTAAACTGCCAAATTCAACACATCCTTCTGTTCCTTGGAGCTTGATTAGGAGTGTTTAGCTGTCTGTACAGCCGAGTACACGTTCATGAGGACAACGTTTAGCGAGGACACAACCACAACAATAATATAACAATTATAATAATAATAATAATATAATATAATATAATAATAATGTAACATAATACTATATTGATAATAATATAATAATAATATTGTTACGGCTCGCCCACCCCGCGCCGTGGCCCGCCCACCCCACGCCGGCAGCCAATCAGCTCGTCAGGGCCGGGCTTAGTCGTCAGGGCTGGGCTTAAGTTTGCTGGTCTCCCAGCGCCCGTTGTCAGTTCGTGCCGTAACTTCCTCGCAGGAGTGGCTACTCTTCCCTCCCGGTGCATTTCTCTCCGAATTTATCTCAGCCCTTGGTTTCCTGTTTCCCTTGTGAAGTTTCCCTGTGGAGGTATCCTGCCGTGTTCCCAGTTTGGATTTACCCGTGAGTTTTTTCGTAGACTTTGTTTCTTTGTCGCTCATTGCCCTCCTGTGTTGACTGTTGTATGAGCAAGTAATAAAGTACGCCCGTTTTGGCTAATCCCATCTCTGCCTGGTGTCGTGCGCTTGGGGTCTTCCACAAACTCTAACAGTACAGACTGACCATGACGACCCCAGCCGGCACAGAGAGCGTACCGACCAGTCTGGTCCAAGCAGCTCTCATCGGACAGATCCAACTGAACAACTTCCACACCCAGCAGCTAGAGGCGGCCTCTGTTGCGGTGAGGGATCTTCAGACTCAGGTCCGGCCCCTCCAGGCCTCTGTGGGTAAGCTAACGAACCAGCAGGCGGCGTTGGCGAGCCAACAAGCAGAGATCCTGCGGCAGTTGCAGACCATCACGGCGGCTCTCACCACCCAGCCACCGGGCCAGCCTGCCCCTGGAGTCGTGGGTAACCCGCCCCCTGGGCCCGCTGCCCCAGTTAACCCTATGGGGCTCAACCCAGTTCCCCGGGAGCCCTGCCTCTCCAGTCCACGACCATTTGATGGCAACTTTGAGACCTGTGCCACGTTCATCATGCAGTGTGAGCTGGTCTTCCGGCACCAACCCAGCATGTTCACGTCTGATGCTGCCCGTGTCGCTTACGTGACCAACCTGCTCACAGGCCGAGCAGCTCAGTGGGCCACTGCTTCCTGGTCCATGAGGGCCAGTTTCTGCCTCACCTACGGGGACTTTGTGGCGCAACTACGGAAGGTTTTCCACCATCCAGTCTGTGGCCAGGACCCCGGTGCTCGGCTGAGCAGTATCCAGCATTGGGCCTCCGACCCTGCATTGACTATCGCCAACTCAATGAGATAACCATCAAGAACAAGTACCCCCTTCCCCTCATGAGTTCCACCCTTGAGCCCCTCACCCAGGCTACTGTCTTCACTAAGCTGGACCTCAGGTGTGCCTATCATCTGGTCCGGATCCGGAAGGGGGACGAGCGGAAGACAGCCTTTAAGATGACCCGGGGTCATTATGAGTACCTGGTCATGCCGTTCGGCCTCACCAACGCCCCGGCGGTATTCCAGGCTCTCGTGAATGACATTTGCCGTGACATGCTCGACGAGTTTGTTGTGGTCTACCTCGATGACATCCTCATCTTCTCCAGGACCCTCGAAGAACATGTCCAGCATGTCCGCCGGGTACTCGAACGTCTCCTTCGGAACCGGCTCTTCGTCAAGGCAGAGAAGTGCCGGTTCCATTTCCCTTCCATTGACTACCTGGGCTTCGTCGTTGAGAGGGGACAGACCCGGTTCTTCCCCGCCGAGAAGAACTACGATGTCGGGAATATTTATGAAATATTACATTTAAAGCTGTAATGTCACTTGAAGGGAATCAACATGACACAATTGATTAATGCAAATGACCAACTTTTTAAGTGATCAAAGTCAGAAAAGTAAACAGTAGCCATACATCAGTTTCCCAAGTGCTTTTTAAATAAATGAACTAGAAGTACAAATCCTTTTTAAATGACCTTGCTAATTTTCATGTTGTGTTACCAGTAAGAAATATGTAGCGTCATGTACCTGCTGGTTCCATCCAGTGTGTATTGCATCCTGCTGCTCATGCTTACAGTGCCATGTTGATGCTGAACAGCATTCAGCCTGTATACCAGGGTACGCAAATGTTGAGATGCTATTTTAACACACTCGGGTGGACCCACTCCTGACCTTCAGTCCTCATTCTGCTACAGATCCTCAACAGATACAGGGCTAACTGTCATGGCTGATGTGATATGTTTATACAGATTTAGAAGATTGGGTTATGAAATTCAGTGTTTGTGTATTTTCCAGAGAGAAGCAGCAGAAGATTCAGGACATCAGGAAGAATGTAAAGGAAGCGGTTGTGGTAGGTCACATGATCAACGACATGACGTTCAGTTCAGTTCAGTTCAGACACCTGTTGATCCCAAAAAGGGTGATCCACTTGCAGCCCAGCCAGTCTATAGACACGACTCAAAAACTCACAGGCAGGGTATGTAGGTCTGTCAGAGGCAACAGACCAACACACACTGGTCAACAGAAGGAAACAACAGAATACTTTCAAAGTGACGTCACATGATCAGTATGATCAGTGTGTAGGATCACTTCCGGCATGACTCTAGTGTGTTGTGTTGATGCTGGGGAGCTGGGTTCAGAAGACCTGTGGTCTCCCTGAAACACTTTCCTCTCAGGAACTGAGTGGCCCTAAACTAAATCATGACACCACAGCTAACACCAAACGGAACCATGGGCAATGCATTTCTGTGCTCTGGTCTGTCCATATGGAAAACATAGTCAAGGAAGGGCTTGTGTGTTTGGTCCCGTGTGTGTGTGTGTTTGTGTATGGGTGTGTCTGTCCGTGGCTAATCTCGCAAACTACTGGACCTATCAGGCCAGAGTTGGCGTCAGAACCAACCTAATGGGAGGGCACATGCTCACAGCAGGGGGCATACATCCCCATTCAAGTGACGGTGACACAAAAGATAGGCTTCAGAAAACCTTTTTTCACAAAACACACCTCCAATCTCAAAACATGAGTGCGCACATAAGACAGTCTCTCTCTCTCTCACTCACACACACATGCATCGGCGAAACCACACATGACATGACATGACATGACATTACAGTCATTTAGCCGATGCTTTTATCCAAAGCGACTTACAATAAGAGCATCATTTAACGTAGGAGATCAGGAGAACTACTAGTCATCAGTGGTCATAAGTGCATCTAATCAAGCGTCTAAGAGCAAAACTAGTGCTGAAGTAAAAGCACGAGAGAGATTTTTTTAATGAGTGAATACAATAAGTGCTATGAGCAGGTACCAGGGTATCAACACACACTGAGTAGCCTACTGTACAGTGCAGCACCGTGCACGTCACAGCATCGGCTAAACCACAAGTCACAAGCCTACGAATAATGAAGCAGGTACAGTACAACTGTCCCCACTGTCATCAGTACATATTAAATATATGATGCAGCCAGGTTTCCAGTAGCGCCCACACAAACACGCCCACCCTGATCTCAAAACAAAACATGCTCTCTCTCCCTCCCTCCCTCTCGCTCTCGCTCTCGCCCTCTCTCTCTCCCTCTCTCTCTCTCTCTCTCTCTCTCTCTCTCTCTCAGCATTGCGTAGATATGTCACATGGAATCTCAAGCACTACACAAATTAGGCAAAAGTGCAAATGATCAGGCCTGTACATTATACAAATAATAACTCCAGTATGAGTACAGCATATTCAGCATATTGTTAAAAGAGCCAAGGCTGGCATATGTAAATTAAACATATGACTTACCATCAGAAGAGTTGAAGGCGGCGAGTGTTGGCACTGAACCTCCTCAAGACGGTGTCCTTCCACTCAGCTGTACATTGTCGAGTAAGGTCTTTCTCAAACGCCAGCTGAACCAACTGGGCCTTTCGTTTGTGGAGCATTGTGCGTCTGAGGTCTGAAAAACGTTGCGTAGAGTTGAGAATGAGTTCTCGCACATTGCTGTGGAGGCGCGAAAGTCAATGCATGCTTCAAAGCAGTCAGTGCACTGGGCATTGCCACAACAAGAGATGTGTGATACTGTGACAGAATGTACTTTGTGATCCAAATTCCCTCCTTGGTTGGCTGTGATTCTTTTTGCATCCTGAAAGACTGTTTAGCAACGTCATACTCTGCCTCAATTATAGGCGATCGTGACAAGTCCATGATATGCTTCACCTCTGTAGCATCTAGAAATGTACCAGTTTGGATCAAGTGCAGCACGTGCCCTAGCCAGTTGAGTGTTGCGCTCACTAAATCTCTGATCCATTTCTCCAACAACAGAATCGACAATGCTGTAGTACAGTCTCTTGAGTTCTGTTTTGCCGTCATCCTTCCTCTGTCCTGTAGTTCCCTCAATCACATACCCATCCATATTCGTGTTTGTTGTGCATTTCCGTTTGGGGGTTTCTGTTTGTCTCAGCGCTGCACTGACAGCCGTGGCCCTGTCCCTTATTTGGCGGGTCAAGCAGGGCAAGCACTCTGTGCACTACGTTTGCAATGAATGGAAAGCTGGGCACAGTCATCTCTTGCAGCGGGCCTACTGCTTCCATTCGTAGCTCTGCGCCATGAGCCCGCACAGCGTCGATCTCAGTCAGAAGAGAGGTGATGTCGTCAAAGTAATTTAGAATTACAGCCACGGTGACAAGGTGCCCGGTCCACCTCTGTTCTAGAAGGCGTTTAAGATGCTCACCCTTGTAGTGCACAGCAATAGTGGGCTTCTTGCAGAATTTGTACAACGAGCGACAGATATTAAAAAAAGTCCACTACAGCTGCCTCGGCTGACATCGCATGTACTACGACCAAATGTAGCTGATGGTTCAGACAGTGTACATAAGGTACTTCACGATCCAGTTTCTGTTGCAGTAACTTCTTCATGCCACCGTGCTTCCCTGACATTAATGAAACCTCATCTTACACCTGGCTGAGAATCTTTGATGAGTCCAAACCAACATTGTTTAGCTCAGCTAAGACCGTCTGTCAATGTCTGTGTATCACCTGCGCCAGCAGTCGCTATGGTTACCAGGCACTCTGTCGCTTCAAATGACTGGTTTACAAAGCAAATGACAACAGTTATATTTTCGCATCCTGACCCCGTGGGGTCGCGTGTTCCGTCCACTTTCAGTGTGTAATGTGAGTCGCCTACTTCCTCCACTACAGCCTGAGTCACCACACTGCTAAGCGTATTTATATGTTCATTCTGCATGTGTATGGGGCGTTTCAAGGGATCCTTTTCACTATGTCAACCAATTCCGAATCCTTTTTAATTGTGTAGTCCAATAAGGACATGAAAAGACCACTTCCCCCCCTCAGACACGTCACCAAAAGCAGCTAGCTTCCCTTGTAAAGGCAACTGGTGCAACATCCACGAGAGAGGAAACATAGTACCTGTTCCTTCATAGCTGGTCTGTGTTGATAAGTGTCAAAGTCTCCTTTCCAGTATTGACACGTCTCGGTTGCTCCTTCCACATGGTGTAGCTAGAGAGATGTTCCTTTGACCTTTCATGTTTATGAAGTCCCCTGTCTCTCTCCGTGGCGTTTTTCCGGTCACTGTATCCAACGCTCACAAAAACATCCAGTTGCTGGTGGTGCTCGTGCTAAAATTCCGACAGCAAAACCAGAACGCTGCACCAGCCTTTGCGCTGTACTGCAGCCAGCCTCTGGTTTGAAGCCAAGTGGCTGCAAACGAGCGTTCTCTGCCGCTAGAAACGCTGGCAGGGTATAACTGCGCAGCAGTTTGTTTGGGCTGTTGGGTCTCGAGATCGTCTAAGGGTATGGGTTGTGGATTGCTAAGCACGCTAGCTTCTGTTAGCCTGTCGCTGTTAACATTACCGGCCTGAACACAGGCACCGGCTTCTTGGCTACTGCCGAAAGCTCTTCAGAGGTGTTGGGATTTGGATTCGTTTCTCCAACGTTAGATGTTGTTGGAGGAGGCCATGAAGAAGGTGCCCCACCATGCAACCAATTTCTTATGTCCATTTCAGTGTCTCCTTGAGTTTTACCGTCCCTCAACCTCTGTGCTGTTTTCTGCTCTCACTCGCGCACTGACGACCCATCAACTGAACTGTGACGCAATTACGTAATAACAAACACACCAATCAGCAATCACTCTCACACACACACACACTTCTTTTAATATTATTTTTTTCCCATTTAGTTTAATAATAGCCTATTTATAAAAGAAAACGTCAGACTTTAATATAATAAAAATAATTAATACAACACAGACATGACTTGGGGGGCACAATAAGGCTGTTAGGGGGGCGTGGCCCGCGATTGCCCCCCGCCATAGCGCCAACCCTGCATCAGGCTAAAATGTTTCAAGTATAGTTATGGCTGTATGATGAAGAACCTCTCTTGGTTGAAAAAAGACCTTTGTTTTCGCTGTCACGGCTCCTTCTCTCCATTTATCCACTAGCTCTTTGGACCTACGCTGCTGTCCTGCTGCCCGGTCTTAGTCAACTGTGCGCATGTGTGACTCACATCTTCAGTTACATTGCATTACATTACAGTCATTTAGCCGACGCTTTTATCCAAAGCGACTTACAATAAGTGCGTCATTTAACGTAGGAAGTCAGGAGAACTACTAGTCATCAGAGGTCATAAGTGCATCTAAACAAGCATCTAAGAGCAAAACCAGTGCTAAAGTAAAAGTGCAAGAAAGAGATTTTTTTTAAATGAGTGAATACAATAAATGCTAAGAACAAGTAACAGGGTAGTAGTTCTTAAAGAGGTGAGTTTTCAACCTGTGCCGAAAGACGGGCAGCGACTCCGCTGTCCTGACATCAGTGGGGAGTTCATTCCACCACTGTGGGGCCAGGACAGAACAGACCCGGGACCGGGTCGATCGGCAGCGGGGGCCTCTGAGCGACGGGGCAACCAGGCGTCCAAAGGCAGCATAGCGAAGTGGTCGGGCGGGGGTGTAGGGCTTGACCATGGCCTGGAGATAGGAAGGAGCTGTTCCTTTCACTGCCCTGTAGGCTAGCACCAGAGTCTTAAACTGGATGCGAGCAGCTACTGGGCGCCAGTGTAGGGACATGAGAAGGGGACTTGTGTGGGAGAACTTAGGACGGTTGAACACCAGACGAGCTGCAGCTTTCTGAACAAGCTCCAGAGGTCTGATGGCCGACGCCGGGGCACCAGCAAGGAGTGAGTTGCCGTAGTCCAGCCGGGAGATGACCAGAGCCTGGACGAGCACCTGTGCCGTCTCGTCGGTGAGGAATGGGTGAATCCTCCTGATGTTATAGAGGAGAAATCTGCAGGAGCGAGCAACTGATGCAACGTTTTCAGCAAACGACAGTTGGTTGTCCAGGATCACACCCAGATTCATCACAGTCCGATTTGGCGTCACCACGGTGTTGTCAATGGTGATGGCCAGGTCCCGGTGTGGGCAATCTTTCCCTGGGAGGAACATCAGCTCTGTCTTGTCCAGATTGAACTTCAGGTGGTGTGTTGCCATCCACTCCGAGATGTCAGCCGAGCACGCAGCAATGCGTGTCTCTACTTGTGTGTCAGAGGGAGGAAAGGACAAGATCAGCTGGGTGTCATTGGCATAACAATGGTAAGAGAAGTCATGAGAGCGAATAACAGAACCCAGGGATGTCGTGTACAGGGAGAAAGGGAGAGGACCCAGAACCGAACCCTGTGGAACGCCTGTAATGAGTCTGCGAGGCGCCGACACAGATCCCCTCCATGTCACCTGGTAGGAGTGACCCGTCAGGTAGGTTGCAAACATTGAGAGTGCAGAGCCTGTGACACCCAGCCCCTTGAGGGTAGAGAGAAGGATCTGGTGGTTCACTGTGTCGAACCCAGCTGACAGGTCCAGGAGTATCAGGACAAAAGAGAGAGAGTTTGCTCTCGCAGAGTGCAGCGATTCTGTCACTGCAAGGAGGGCCATCTCTGTCAAGTGACCCACCCTGAACCCAGACTGTTTGGGGTCCAGGAGGTTGTTCTGGTGGAGGTAGAAAGGAAGTTGGTTAAAGACAGCACGTTCGAAAGTTTTGGATAGAAAGGGGAGAAGGGAAACCTGGCTAGTTGTTTTACGTCAGAGGGGTTAGGTGATGGTTTCTTGAGAAGGGGGGTGACTCCAGCAGTCTTGAAGGCAGATGGAAAGCATCCTGTCTGGAGGGAGGTGTTGATGAGGTGGGTTAGATAGGGAAGGAGTTCAGGTGCTATGAACTGAAGAAGAGGGGAGAGGACCGGGTCAAGGGAGCATGTGGTGGGGCAACTCGATGTGATGAGGTTTAGAACCTCGTCGGGGGAGAGGGGAGCGAGGTGGGATATGGTGGGACGTGGAGAGGTGAGGGAGAGTGCATAGGGTGGGATAGTGCAAGCAGCACTAACCGGGTGGTGAGAAAAGGAGGATCTGATGTCGTTTACCTTCTTGTCAAAGAAGTTAGCGAAGTCATCAGGAAGAAGGGAGGAAGTGGAGGTTGAAGAAGTGTAGAGAAGGTTTCAAAGAATTTCTTCTGATTAGAGGCAGAGGACTGGATTTTAGAGCTATAGAAGGCAGCCTTAGCAGCAGAAAGGGAGGAGGAGAAAGTCGAAAGAAGAGATTGGAAGTTGAGAAGGTCCTCTGGGAGTTAACCTTTTCTCCATTTGCGCTCTGCCACTCTCAGGCTCCGTTTGTAAATACGTACTGAGTCGGACAGCCAAGGGGCAGGTGGAGTTGGGCGTGGAGGCCTGGAGGTGAGGGAACAGAGATTGTCCAGAGAAGAGGAGAGAGTAGAGAGAAGAAGATCAGTAGCACTGTCAGGGGGTAGGAGAGAGAAAGATTCGGGTGTAGGGAGGATAGAGGTAACAGAGGAAGAAAGATCAGTGGCGGAGAGAGAGCGGAGGTGTCTACGGGTGGAAACCATGTGGGTAGGGGAAGGGGTTGAGGGGGGTGAAGAGAGGGAGAGAAAGTAGGCCATGAAATAGTGGTTAGAGAGCTGGAGGGGAGTAACAGAGAGATTGGAAATAGGGCAGTGTCTGGTAAAGATAAGGTCCAGCTGGTTGCTGGCCTTGTGGGCAGGAGGAGAGGGTGAGAGGTGAAGGTCAAAGGAGGAGAGGAAAGAGAGAAGAGGATCCAGCTTGTCAGTGTGGATGTTGAAGTCCCCGAGAAGGATAAGTGCAGAGTCATCAACAGGGAAGTGCGAGACAAGTGTGTCAAGCTCCTTTAGAAAGTCACCAAGGGGGCTTGGTGGGCAGTACATAACCACGATGGTGAGTTTGACTGGATAAGAGACAGTAACAGCATGGAATTCAAAAGAGAGCAGAGAAAATTGTGGAATGGAAACAAGAGTGTATTTCCATTTCAGGGAGATTAATTCAATTCAGTGCAATTCAATTAAATTTTATTTGTATTGCCCAATATCACAAATTAGCCTCAGTGGGCTTAACAGCAACACAACATCCTGTCCTTAGGCCCTCTCATCAGATAAGGAAAAACTCCCTAAAAAAAAACCTTTAGCAGGGAGAAAAAATAGGAAGAAACCTCAGGGAGAGCAACAGAGGAGGGATCTCTCTCCCAAGAGGACAGCGTGCGATGGATGTTGTGTTCACACAATTTACATAATACAACATTGAAAGAGGATAACAGAATTATAATGGACATGGAATTTATGAAGAACATGATGCACAGGATGCCAAGCAGTGTCCACATGCCAACGGAGCAGTCCAGGACCCAAGCCACGCGACCAGCATCATCATGTAATAAAAGAAAAACATATGTGAAGAGTGGAAGGGCAGGCAGGCAGCATCCAAATGGCGGCCACCATCACCACGGAGACCTGGGAGGAGAACCGACTGCACATGCATGCAAGAGAGACTCACACGACACCATTCAAACACAGAAACAGAGAAAGGAGGAGACATCATTCAGAGAGACAGAAAAGACATGTTAGAGAAGAGAACAGTTTGCAATAGTCATTAGCCATAATCAATTCGTCATAATCTATACTCTGTAATCTATACTCGATAATCTCGTTGGCAGAACAGTGGTTGGTAAATTCATTGAGACAGAAAACCAACCCGCCATCCAGTACAGGTTGTGAAGCACTCAACTTAAAGGCAACTAATTGTAAACTAAGGCAAAAAGATGAGTTTTAAGTTTGGATTTAAAGGACTCAACAGACTCTGATTGTCTGATGGCAGCAGGCAGTTTATTCCACAAAAATGGAGCCCGATAGAAAAAGCCCTGCCACCAGCTGGCTTCTTTTTAACTTTGGGTACACACAGGAGCCCTGTATTTTGAGAACGAAGAGCTCGAGACGGCATGTAAGGTTTAAGAAGATCAGACAGGTAGGATGGAGCAAGCCCATTTAGGATTTTATAAGTCAGCAGAAGCATCTTGTATTCTGATCTAACATGGATAGGAAGCCAATGAAGGGAGGCAAGAATTGGTTTAATATGGTCAAATTTCCTAGTTTTAGTTAGGATTCTAGCAGCAGCATTCTGAACCATCTTAAGACTTTTAGTACTAGAATGTGGCAGACCTGAGAACAGAACATTACAGTAATCAAGTCTGGATGAAACAAATGCATGTATTAGAGTCTCTGCGTCAGCCATGGAGAGAAAAAGACCGAATTTTAGCTATGTTACGTAAGTGAAAAAAGGCAGTCTTGGTGATTTATTTAATGTGCTTATCAAAGGAAAGGCTGAGATCAAACGTAACACCAAGATTTTTGGCTGCCACACTTTGTGAAACCACAGAGTTGTCGATTGTTATCGTTACTTGATCAAATTGGTGTCTGTGTCTAGCAGGGCCAATGACTAGCATCTCGGTTTTATCTGAATTTAAAAGCAGAAAGTTAAGTGACATCCAGTTTTTCACAATAGCCAAGCAGCCCTCTAAGTTAGTGATTTGAGTATGATCATCAGCCCTTATAGTCACATACAACTGAGTATCATCAGCATAGCAATGAAAATTTATTCCATAACTGCGTATAATTTGGCCAAGAGGTGTAATCTAAAGAGAGAAAAGTAGAGGGCCAAGTATTGAGCCCTGAGGCAAACCATATTTAATGTCAGAAAATGTTGATATAATATTATTATAGCAGACACAATGTGTTCTTCCAGATAAGTAGGACTTAAGCCAAGAGAGAGCTAAGCCAGAGACACCAAAATTACAATTTAATCTATCTAAAAGTATACAGTGATCAATGATGTCAAAGGCTGCACTGAGGTCCAGTAGTAGAAGCACAGAAGCGGAATCAGAGTCGATCGCCAGTAGAAGATCATTTACCACTCTGGTCAGAGCAGTTTCAGTGGAGTGACAGGGCCTGAAAGCCGACTGAAAAGGTTCAAAGACATTAGCAGGCCAGTACCACCACCCCGCCTCCCAGCTCTGGGAGTGTGAGAAAAAGAGTACACATTAGACAGAGCTGCGAGTGTGGTAGTGTTTTCTGGCATGATCCAGGTCTCAGTTAGAGCAAGAAAGTTGAGAGAGAGCAAGGATGCGTGAGATAAACTCAGCTTTCGGCACCGCAGACTGGCAATTTCAGAGTCCTCCCATCACCACCTGCTCAACGTGAGTGGAGAGAGTGGGACAGATGAGATTGGTAGGGTCACAGCGCCTAGGAGTGACCCAACGTCTATGCCAGCTCCGGGAAGAGGAAAGGACAGGAATGCGAAGGAAACACATAGTCTATACTAGGTACACAAAATACAGAAGACTGACCGGATCTAAAAAGAGCAGTCCATGCTTGACGAAGTCTTGACTTCAGTTGCATCAGATCGGGCAGCGATAGTGTGAAAACCAAAACATCATGTATTCGTATGACTTTTGAAAGTAAACAAGACAGTTTTATTTGGCACGCCCGCAAATCATTCACTGCTGATTTCAGCGCAGGAGAACTGGATGAACCCACAATGTCTTGCCTTATTCACCTCGTCACCACACGGAGGTGCCATAGTCTCCAATGTTGAACCTCCGCTATAAAAATACCATTTCAAGAGTAGAATTGATGACATTTCACACCTGGAAACCATCTCAGTCGCTACAATAAAACATTTCCCATGGCTGACCTGTTGTTTTTATGAATGACGGTCTATCAGCAGAGAAGCCTTTCGCCTTCACTCATTTTATACACCGATCAGCCAAAACATTAAAACTACCTGCCTAATATTGTGTAGGTCCTCCTCGTGCCGTCAAACCAGCTCTAACTCATCGAGGCATGGACTCCACAAGACCTCTGAAGGTGTCCTCTGGTATCTGGCACCAAGATGTCTTTAATAAAAATAATAAGAATAATGATGATGATGATGATGATGATAATAATAAATCAATAGGCTGTGGGGAATGAAGACCAAAACAACACCAGTGGTCTCATGAAGAAGGGAATGGAAAAGTTCATCAACCGTGTCCCAGGCAACACCAATATCCATGCAGTCCAGAAGATAGTCCTACTCGGAACAGCACACATATTACAACCAGTACTACCCATCAAGTGACATCTGCCCTGTAGTGCCTCAGGTCCATGGTTTGGACCCAGCTCTACAGGATGTCAAACAGTTAACACGAAAGAAATAATAATAATAATAACGAGCTCCAATAATATTTTTTTGTTTATATAGCACTTTTCTAAAACAATGTCAGAAAGTGCTTCACAAAGAAAAAAAAGATGAAATCAGACAAGGCAAAATTAGAGTAAGACCAAATGAGTGAGAGTAAAAGTAAAAACAGTGTAAATAGATAAAAACAAATATCAAACCTTTGTAAAAGCTTTCATAAAGAGAAAAGTTTTAAGATGAAATGTAAAAGAAGCTAGAGACTTGGTTAGTCTTAGCTCAACAGGAAGAGCGGTCCATAGTGTGGAGGCTCTAACAGCAAAAGCCCCATCACCTTTTGTACCTAACCCAGACCTGGAATAATCAGCAGGGCTCCATCTGCAGACTGTCATGGTCAAGTCGAGAGGGTGTATACCAGGTCAGTAAATCACAAACGTCTGAAGGAGCAAGACCATTTAAAGCCTTACAAGTGAGCAATAAAATGTTAAAATAAATTCGAGATACAACAGGGAGCCAGTGTAGGGAGGCAAGCACAGGCGAGATATGGTCATGCCTCTTTGTCCCGGTAATGAGCCGAGCAGCGGCGTATAGTACCACCTTCAGATGGTGGAGGGAGCCTTTGCTGATACCAGAATTAAGTGCATTACAATAGTCAAGCCGAGAATAGATGAAAGCATGTACAACTTTTACAGATCAGCAATTGATAAAAATGACCTAGGTAGGTAGGTAGGTAGATAGGTGGGTAGGTAGGTGGATAGGTGGGTAGGTATGTAGGTCTTTATTTCAAACACAGGAAGCAAGTGTAATTATTTTAAATACAGCAAACAAACAAACGTTACATGTTCGAAAAGGAGCAGGAGGAAGTTTTTACTTCTTCTATCCTGCCCCCTCTCTGATGCTCAATCTATACAATCCAAAAGAATTGAATCGAGTGCAATTGGACTTGGACAGGCCAAACTCCTCAGGACAAGACTCAGCAGTCTATCTACACTGAAAGGAGAAGACACACTCCTTCGAGGACAGCAACGTACACATTTTGGAAAGGGAAGATAGATGGTTTGAAAGAGGGGTGAAGGAAGTCATCTATGCGAAACTGGAAAAACCATCCCTCAACAGAAGAGGAGATCTCGTCATCCTCTTCATAGCTGCCCTCACTTCCTCCTTGTTAATCCACTGAACTTCCTGATTCACTATCCCTACATCATCCAACCTTCTCTCTCTCTCATTTTCTTCATTCATCAGCCCCTTAAAGTACTCCTTCCACCTTCTTAGTACACTCCTCTCGCTTGTCAGCACATTTCCATCTCTATCCTTGTTCGCCCTAACTTGCTGCACATCCTTCGCAGCTCAGTTCCTCGGTCTAGCCAATCGGTACAAGTCCTTTTCTCCTTCCTTAGTGTCTAACCTCTCATACAACTCACCATACGCCTTTCCTTTTCCTTTGCCACCTCTCTCTTTGCTTTACGCTGCATCTCCTTGTACTCCTGTCTACTTTCTTAATCTCTCTGACTATCCCACTTCGTTGCCAACCTTTTCCTCTGTATACTTTGCTGTACTTCCTCATTCCACCACCAAGTCTCCTTGTCTTCCTTCCTCTGTCTTCATCCTCTTCATAGCTGCCCTCACTTCCTCCTTGCTAATCCACCAAACCTCCTGATTCACTATCCCCACATCATCCAACCTTCTCTCTCTCTCATTTTCTTCATTCATCAGCCCCTCAAAGTACTCCATCCACCTTCTCAACACACTCTTCTCGCTTCTCAGAACATTTCCATCTCTATCCTTCATCACCCTAACCTGCTGCACATCCTTCCCAGCTCTGTCCCTCTGTCTAGCCAATCGGTGTCTAACCTTTCATACAACTCACCATGCGCCTTTTTCTTTTCCTTTACCTTTGCCACCTCTCTTCGCTTTATGCTTTATCCTTGTACTCCTGTCTACGTTCTTCATCTCTCTGACTATCCCACTGCTTCTTTGCCAACCTCTTCCTTGTTGTACTTCCTCATTCCACCACCAAGTCTCCTTGTCTTCATTCCTCTGTCCTGATGACACACCAAGTACCTTCCTAGCTGTCTCCCTCACTATTTCTGCAGTGGTTGCCCAGCCATCCAGCAACTCTTCACTACCACCCAGTGCCTGTCTTAACTCCTCCCTGAACTTCACACAACAGTCTTCCTTCTTCAACTTCCACCATTTGATCTTCGGCTCTGTCTTCACTCGCTTCCTCATCTTGGTCTCCAAAGTCATCATACAGACCACCATCCGATGCTGCCTAGCTACGTTCTCCCCATGTTACCACCTTGCAGTCTCCAATCCCTTTTAGATCGCACCTTCTACATAAGATAAAGAAGATGTAGTCCACCTGTGTGCACTTTCCTCCACTCTTGTACGTCACCCTGTGTTCCTCCCTCTTCTTGAAATATGTATTCACCACAGCCATTTCCATCCTTTTCGCAAAATCGACCACCATCTGTCCTTCCACATTTCTCTCCTTGACTCCATACCTTCCCATCACCTCTGTTCCCTTCACCAACATGTCCATTGAAGTCTGCTTCAATCACCACTCTCTCCTCCTTGGGTACCCTCTCCACCACGTCGTCCAACTCACTCCAGAATTCTTCTTTTTCGTCCATCTCACACCCAACTTACGGGGCATATGCACTGATAACATTCAGCAATACACCTTCGATTTCCAGCTTCATACTCATCACTCTGTCTGATGCTCTCTTCACCTCCAGCACGCTCTTGACATACTCTTCCTTCAGAATTACCCCTACCCCATTTCTCCTCCCATTCGCACCATGGTAGAAGAGTTTGAACCCACCTCCGATACTCCTGGCCTTACTCACCTTCCACCTGGTCTCTTGCACACACAGTATGCTTACCTTTCTTCTTTCCATCATGTCAGACAGCTCTCTCCCTTTACCAGTCATAGTGCCAACATTCAAAGTTCCAACTCTCACCTCCACATGCCTACCCTTCCTCCTCTCTAGCTGCCTCTGGACATGCCTTCCCCCTCTCCTTCTCCTTCGCCCAACAGTAGCATAGTTTCCACCAGCACCCTGCTGATTAACAGTACTAGTGGCGGTCGTTGGTAACCCGGGCCTCGACTGATCCGGTATGGAAATCTTATTTATGATCCGCATATTTGATTTGGCAAAGATTTTACGCCGGATGCCCTTCCTGACGCAACCCTCCCCATTTGTCCGAGCTTGGGACCGGCACTAAGGATGCACTGGCTTGTGCTTCCTCAGTGGCTGGATTAACAAAAATAACAATAGTACTGATGGAAATTAAAAATGGAATAAAATAAGAAAAATAGTGGAAAAATGAAATTAATGTGTGTGTGTGTGTGTGTGTGTGCGTGCGTGCGTGCGTGCGTGCGTGCGTGCGTGCGTGCGTGCGTGCGTGCGTGCATGTGTATGCAAAGGAATTAAAGCAATAAAAGTACAGAAAACAAAAAAAAAGAAGCCCAGATAATAAAAGCAATAATGATGGTGTCCCACTACAAAAAGAATGGTGACAGCAATAAAAAACATATCCCCAACAATAAAAACAACAAAGAGGAAGCACAACAATAAAAACAATAACGAGGAGGAACAACAATGAAAACAATAGCGAGGAGGAACAACAATAAAAACAATAACGAGGAAGCACAACAATAGTAAAAACAACGAGGAGGAACAACAATAAAAACAATAACAAGGAGGAATAACAATAAAAACAATAACGAGGAGGAACAACAATAAAAACAATAATAAGGAACAATAGTAAAAACAATAATGAGGAGGAACAACAATAAAAACAATAACGAGGAGGAACAACAATAAAAACTAACGAGGAAGCACAACAATAAAAACAATAACGAGGAGGAACAATAGTAAAAACATAAATGAGGAGGAACAACAATAAAAACAATAACGAGGAGGAACAACAATAAAAACAATAACGAGGAGGAACAACAATAAAAACAATAACGAGGAGGAACAACAATAAAACATTAACGAGGAGGAACAATAGTAAAAACAACAACGAGGAGGAACAACAATAAAAACAATAACGAGGAGGAACAACAATAAAAACTAACGAGGAAGCACAGCTATAAAAACAATAACGAGGAGGAACAATAGTAAAAACAATAATGAGGAGGAACAACAATAAAACAATAACGAGGAGGAACAACAATAAAAACAATAATGAGGAGGAACAATAGTAAAAACAATAACGAGAAGGAACAACAATAAAAACAATAATGAGGAGGAACAATAGTAAAAACAATGAGGAACAACAATAAAAACAATAACGAGGAGGAACAACAATAAAAAACAATAAGGAGGAACAATAAAAACAATAACGAGGAAGAACAACAATAAAAACAATAACGAGGAGGAACAATAGTAAAAACAATAATGAGGAGGAACAACAATAAAAACAATAACGAGGAGGAACAACAATAAAAACTATAACGAGGAAGCACAACAATAAAAACAATAACGAGGAGGAACAACAATAAAAACTATAACGAGGAGGAACAATAGTAAAAACAATAATGAGGAGGAACAACAATAAAAACAATAACGAGGAAGAACAACAATAAAAACAATAACGAGGAGGAACAACAATAAAAACAATAACGAGGAGGAACAATAGTAAAAACAATAATGAGGAGGAACAATAGTAAAAACAATAATGAGGAGGAACAATAACAGGACAGGGACAGACTACAACAGTCAGCTCTGCAGAGAAAATCGTTGGTGCCAACCTGCCCTCCATTCAGGACACCTCCAGAGTCAAGAAATGGGCAGGTAACATCACTGCAGACCCATCACGCCCTGGTCACAAACTGTTCCGACTCCTCCCCTCTGGTAGGCGCTACAGAGCACTGTACCCCCCAAAATAATCAGATATAAATACGGAATAGACTGCTATGCTGTGCCCACCAACACGGCCTGGTCGGGCATCCCTACAGACGGAATTGGTTGTGTCTGCGGGTGGGAAGCAGGATGTGGATATGTGTGCTGGTCGCTGCACTAGCGCCTCCTCTGGTCAGTCGGGGCGCCTGTTCAGGGGGAGGGAGAACTGAGGGGTATAGCGTGGTGCTCCCGCGCGCTATGACCCCCTGGAGAAACCTTTATCTGAACCGCTTATCCTGCTCTCAGGGTCTCTGGAGCTTATCCCAGCAGTCATTAGGTGGCAGGCGCACAAGGCTCGCCCACACCCACACACGGGCAATTTAATATGGTTGATTCACCTGACCCACGTGTCTTTGGACTGTGGGAGGAAACCGGAGCACCCGGAGGAAGCCCACACAGACACGAGGAGAACATGCAAACTCCACACAGAGGACGAACCGGGACAACCCCCAAGGTTAAGAAGGTGGCTACTGTCGTTGAATGCGTATCGATCGCAGTAAAGCTTTTCCAAACATTACCTGCTGTCGATACTGAACTCTACCACGACGCAACAGCAACATCAGGAAAAAATGATTCATAAAATCCTACTTCCATTGAAAGACTTTTGAAAGATGGATTTAAGACTTTTAAATAAATACCAATTAAGGCCTTAATTTTAGATCAGTGGGTTTAATGCCTTTTACGACTTTTTAAGGATCCGTGGGAACGGGGAAATTACACACGTTAATTAAGCGTCACGCAGATCAGGACAGCGGAACCAACAACACTCGAACTGTGTGGCCCGGATGCCCAAAGCACTGGAAACACTGTCACTGTACCCTGGACAACATGGGGACGTGCTAATTCAATAAAAACTGGCTTTTCAACCAACAGTTCATGGCATGGCTGAAACTGATACCAGGCAATGGGAAGAAGAAGAGAAAAACAAACTTTCTGTAGAAGGATGATGCCCGTCAGCTCGGCTCGCCACACAAGCTGAGGGAAAGGCTGGCATAAGAAACAGAAGCAGAGTTACAACAGGTGGAGGCAGAATTTACCAAAGTCTGCACATCCATGCCATAGCTGTAAAAGAGTAACCAAGTTGAATGGCAAGGGGCATAGTGTTTTTGCAAGCATGCTGTCCTATGATGTGAAGCTTGACTGAAAGATAAAATACTTGATGAATGCAGTAGAATAGCATAGCTATCGCACATTATAGTTCTCAGCCAAGTGTGCCTTTTTATTGGTGAATCATGATGTTAACGTTGTTATCCATGTGTTCAACTCTAGAAACTTGCATTTTTTTTCAACATTTGAAGTAGATCTAACTTTTTCACTGGAACAAAAAAAAAATCATGTTTTATGTTACAATAAACATTTTGGCAAAATTGTCCCTAACCCCAAGTAATTTGTTTGTTTTGTTTTGTTTTGTTTTGTTTTTTCCTTCAGGTTTGGTTATTGTAAAATTGGTCTTTCATTTAATTCCGAGTGACATTCAAAAAAGTCTTAAAAAGTCTAAAATCTAACTTGCCCCAAAGCTGTAGGAACCCTGTTTTAGATGACAGTACGCTTCTGATGTAATGTAAATTACCCTGTAAGAACCTGTGATAAGGGTCCAGTCATGAGAGGAAAGATGATCATTTGTGATTATAGTATTACTATGTCCTATTTTAACACCATTTCGTTGTATAAAAAAGCCCTACTGTCTTTATTTTATACCAGAAACCTAAACTTTACGATAACTGCTATTATAATTTTCAGACCATTGTGTCAGCCATGACCACGTTGACCCCACCCATTCCCCTGAGTAACCCTGGCAACCAGTTCCGGGTCGACTACATCAAGAGCATCGCACCCCTGTCTGACTTCGAATACACTGAGGTATCACACACACGTACTAACATGCTAACAAGCAGGAAAAACATAGTGTAACATGCATGGATAAGTAGACACGTTTGGCTAACGGGTTGGGCCCTTTAGTCGACTGGTTAACGTTGTCGCCCGCGGTGTGGGAAATCTGAATTTGCGTCCCGGCTCCGGCCAGGCTGCCCCCCCGAATTCGCTACAATATATTATAATGCTAACAAGCAGAAAAAACATATTTATAATGCTAACAAGCAGAAACATATAATACTAACAACCAGAAACATATAATGCTAACAAGCAGAAACATATATTATAACGCTAACAAGCAGAAACACGTATTTATAATGCTAACAACCAGAAACATATATTTATAATGCTAACAACCAGAAACATATAGTGCTAACAACCAGAAACACATATTTATAATGCTAACAAGCAGAAACATATTATAATGCTAACAAGCAGAAACATATAACACTAACAAACAGAAACATATAATGCTAACAACCAGAAACATATATTATAAGGCGATTTTAGGGGACTGACGCCACCCAGTGGATGCTTGTGAAACTACACGCAATTGACTTCCATTCACTCACGAAAGTTGGATGAAAGTTATATACTGTAGTCCTAGAACCAGGCATTGGGGGTAGTGAGTGGGAAGGGGCTCGATTCTCCGTATTACAAGGCAGTGTTCCATCAAAATAATTTTGAAGCTGTTATTTTAAGATAAAAATGTTATCACAGTGAACTAGCAGTTAACTTCCGGTCTTCTGTGTTGAGCGACGCGCCTGCCTTTCTGCGGAGCATTTGCCGTTTTAAAAGGGATTTTATCTACATGTGCTGAGTGACTCATGAGAGGACCGTGAGGTTGATAACTTTCTGAAAGCACTGTGTTCGAGATGGAGATATGGAGGCAGCAAAAAGGGGTCTTTTAGATCGGAAATAACACACAGCGACGAAAGGAACTACGACTGGGTTTTCACACAGCCGACCACTGAGAGGAGACGTCCTCGCCGGGGTGCTGAACCAGCTCACGGCTGCAGTGACGCTTAAGCCAGAGAGGAGGAAACGCTTGGACTTGAGTCTACAAAGAAGACCTTGTATATCCGGAGTGATTCCTGCTGACAGTAGCTGGTACATCCTGGCAAGACCTCAATTTTAAATATATCTGAAAGTAATTGCTGCTTTGGAGTGAAAATACTGTTACATCTGAAGAAGTCTCACAGGAACACAAACAAGACTCAAGGTGAGGAGCTGGATTTTGTAACTATGGATATTAGTCAAAGACATGTTGGAGCAACGGAAACACTTTTATGAAGAAGTACTGAAAAGACAAGAAGC
Source organism: Lampris incognitus (assembly GCF_029633865.1). Classification (NCBI taxonomy): domain Eukaryota; kingdom Metazoa; phylum Chordata; class Actinopteri; order Lampriformes; family Lampridae; genus Lampris; species Lampris incognitus. The sequence goes on along the minus strand of NC_079229.1, from coordinate 39,966,260 downwards.
CTCTTTTATTACTTTTACTCAATTGAACCTTGAGTCAACAAATAAGAGAACTGATTCTCTGATGGCTGAGATTCAAATACTCTCAAAAAGACACTGATGAAATAAAGGCTGACCAGACAAAGTATTCAGCTGAGGCTAAGGATCTTGCAAAGCAGGTCCTACTAATCAAATCAAAGCCATTGGATTCAAATGACAATTCTGAGAGACTGGATTATCTGGAGAACCAAATCCGAAGGAACAATCTCGTCATTGAAGGCATCAAGACCGATAAAACAGATGAGACTTGGGCTGAGACTGAGACCAAGGTCCAAAAGCTCATCACCTCAAAGCTCAAACTCGACCCGGACACTATTGAGATAGAGCGTGCACACAGGAGTGGAAAGTTCAGGGGTGACCCTGAGAAGCCAAGGCCAGTTGTGGTCAAGCTTTTACGCTTTAAAGACAAACAACTCATAATGACAAGGGCAAGGGCTCACCTCTGGAACACTTTAGTGTATATAAACGAAGACTTTTCAGATAAACTGCGCAAGAAGCGTGTTGAGCTGCTGCCAGCGATGAAGGAGGCAAGAGCTAGAGGGGACTATGCAGTTATTAGTTATGATTGCCTTATTGTGAAACCAAGGAGGGAGGGAAGCAGGACTGAGACCCACTAAACTGTACAAGAGTTGAATGTTCTGATGTTCCGTTTCTCAAATGGAAGATTAGATGAATTATTCATTATGTCTTTTAATGACCAAAGAAGGGTTTAAAAATAGCACATCTTAATATATGCAGTCTTACATATAAAGTTCATGAGGTGACTTCCTTAATTGAAAATGAGAATTTACACATACTTGCCATTTCAGAAACTCACTTAGATCCATCAGTAGATGTAAATGAAATTGCTGTGTCAGGATATAGTGTTTTTAGAAATGGGTTTACAGAGCTGCCCTCCCTGGCCAGGAATGGAAACAGCAGTGATGCCAAGGGTGGGGGCTGGGACCCAGCAGATACAGAGCCGCCCCCATCATCCATCAGCAGCCCGCCGCAAGGAGCAGCCCGGGATGGGAGAGGTGCTCGGCGGAAGAAACCCTCATGGTGGATGGACCCATCCACATGGGATTTGGGTTAGGCCAACGGGACGTTGGTCTTTCAAGGAAGGGGGCAGTGAGGCGAATTCTATCGGAGTGTTCCTGTTGGAAGTCAGGGGGTTCATTTGCTTATTACCCACAATGCAGCTGAAGAGTGTTAATGTTTTGTGTCATATTGTAGGATATTGAACATGTTAAAAACGGGCATATTTGTTACAGATAGCGGGGATGTTGTGGAAGGTAATGGGGACGTTATTAGCAAAGTTGTATTGGACAGCATAGTATTTCCCACCGTGAGTGTAAAGAGTAGGCAAATAGGTTAGGTCGGTTCTGTGGCCAAGAAAAGGAACAAACTGAAACCAATACAAACCTGTGTCTGTTATCACTGGCTTGTCTTACAGTCATTAAGAGCTTGCTGGTTAACTCTGACAGGTTGGCTGAGGAGTCCATTATTAGACCACGTCACATTATATTATAATGTTAACAACCAGAAACATATAACGCTAGCAAGCAGAAAAACATACTTATAATGCTAACAAGCAGAAACATATATTATAATGCTAACAACCGGACACATATAATGCTAACAAGCAGAAAAACATATAATGCTAACAACCAGAAACACATATTTATAATGCTAACAACCAGAAACACACATATTATAATGCTAACAACCAGAAAAACATATTTATAATGCTAACAACCAGAAACATATAATGCTAACAAACAGAAAAACATATTTATAATGCTAACAAGCATAACTGTAAGAATCAAATGAATGTACTGGAACCTTGAAGATGTCGTCCAGCCTCTGTCTTCATGTTTTATCATATTTCATTTTCATTATCCTAACTGACAACAAACACACAGGACAGTATTGACAGGACTGATCTGGAACACAAACTAGAGGCTGCAGATTTACGTGCAGTGGCCATTTTATCAGATATTTATAATGCTAACAACCAGAAGTATAATATAACAACCAGTCTCATTAAGCTAAACAGCCAAACACAAACTAGTAGGCAGGAAGTCCACGTATGACGCTGCAGACATGGTGAAGAAGTGCAGTTGTTGTTGGAGCAAACATTAAAATGGGGAAGATGTCATCTAAGTGACTTTGATTGACATCAGAAAAATGTCAGACATGCTGATGTTCTGGGTTTTCATTGTCTCTACAGTTTCTAGAGAATGGTGAGAAAGACAAAACTCATCCAGTGAGCATCAGTTGGGTTAATGACAGAGGTCAGAGGAGGATGGACAGACTCATTCAAGATGACAGGAAGGCCTCAAATATTCAAATAAAGACTTAGAACAACAGTGTGTTGAAGGATGTCTCTGAACACATCAAATCCTAAAGAAAATGAAGACCATGCCGTATTTCACTCCTGTCAGATGAGAATTGGAAGAAAATGGGAAGCAGTCATATAGAGTGTACAGTATACACCAATCAGCCAAAACTCTCGGGCACTGTTTACATGGGATTTGGGAATGTTTGCAATCACAGCATTGTAAGATGGTGACAGATGTACTCTTCGCGCCCCCCCGGTTCAGGGATGGTCATTCCCTCTTCACATAGATGGCCTCTTTGACTCCCCGTTCAAACCAGCATTCCTATCAAGGATGTGCTCATCCTCATCCTTTGGGGGTCTAAGAGTACATCTATCAAAATCTTAACAATGCTGTGACTGTAAACATTCCCCAATCCTCTGTGAATAGTATACATGTCCATTGTATCTCTAGTTAATGGTCACGCCCATATTTGCATATGAAACTTGTCGTTGGTTTGGGTCTTTATGCCACTGTATTGTTTATAAGGGTGGGGACACCTGCAGTCACTGTATTGTTTATAAGGGTGGGGACACATGCAGTCACTGTATTGTTTATAAGGGTGGGGACACCTGCAGTCACTGTATTGTTTATAAGGGTGGGACACCTGTAGTCACTGTATTGTTTATAAGGGTGGGGACACCTGCAGTCACTGTATTGTTTATAAGGGTGGGACACCTGCAGTCACTGTATTGTTTATAAGGGTGGGGACACCTTCAGTCACTGTATTGTTTGTAAGGGTGGGGACATCTGAAGTCACTGTATTATTTATAAGGGTGGGGACACCTGCAGTCACTGTATTGTTTATAAGGGTGGGGACACATGCAGTCACTGTATTGTTTATAAGGGTGGGGACACCTGCAGTCACTGTATTGTTTATAAGGGTGGGGACACCTGCAGTCACTGTGTTGTTTGTAAGGATGGGGGCACCTGCAGTCACTGTGTTATTTGTAAGGGTGGGGATACCTGCAGTCACTGTATTGTTTATAAGGGTGGGACACCTGCAGTCACTGTATTGTTTATAAGGGTGGGGACACCTGCAGTCAGTTGAGACTGAAGAGGTCACATAGATGAGTGATGAAATGTTTCTCTCAATAAACGTTGTGTCCAGATGACCTGATTCAACCTTATTTGATTTTCTTACTTGGATTATTGAGCATGCATAAAGGTATTTCCTCATGGCAGAGGCCTCTTTCAGCATTATAATGCATCCTGCCACACTGCAAAAATTGTTCAGGAATGGCTTGAGGAACATAAGGAGTTCAAGGTGTTGCCATGACCTCCAAATTCCCCAGATCTTAATCTGATCAAGCATCTGTGGGATGTGCTGGAAAAACAAGTCTGATCCATGGAGGCCCCACTTTGCAACTTACTGGAGTTAAAGGATCTGCTGCTAACGTCTTGGTGCCAGATACCGAGGACACCTTCAGAGGTCTCGTTGAGTCCATGCCTCGACAAGTCAGAGCTGTTCTGGCGGCACGAGGGGGGACCTACACAATATTAGGCAGGTGGTGTTAATGTTTTGGCTGATCGGTGTATGACTAAGCACACAACGCTGGGGAGTGCCTGTGTTCAGCATTAGTGTGTAGGAGCTGTGGCCACCAATTCTCATTGTCTGAGGTCTTTTCAGTGAGGAAATCTAGGATCCAATTACAAAAAGTAGTATTCAGGCCTAGAGCACAAAGTTTGGCCTCTAATTTCCTGGGAGTGATTGTATGGAAAGCAGAGTTAAAATGTAAGAGGAAAATTCTGACATATGTGTTGTTATTTTCCAGATGGGCGAGAGATAGGTGGAGGACAGTGGAGATGGCATCCTCTGTAGATCTATTGGCATGGTATGAAAACTGGAAGGGGTCCAAACCAGCCGAGCTGCAGTTTTTGATGTGTTGTAGGACTAGTCTCTCAAAACACTTCATTATGGTAGAAATTAGAGCTACTGGTTGGTAGTCATTGAGGCACGACACTGCAGTCTGTGTAGTTGATGAGTAGAACTTGAGTTTATTCATTGTTTAACTGAGAACCACAGGTGGTCTGGAGGCCAGGGGTGGTGTGAGCTCCTGAGTTGGTGCTGGTGAGTAAACTGGCGGCTGAGTTTTTACATACTGAAGTTTACTGAGGACTGTGTTAGTGGTACCGTAAGGGATGCTGTTGCAGTAATCAAACCATGGATGAGTGTTTCTGCAGCAGTAAGTGACAGTGAGGATCAGAGGACAATATTGCAGAATTGGAAGAAGGCTGTATTAGTGGTTTGATTGACATGGTTCAGGAATGAAAGGGTGGGATCGAAGATGACTCCAAGGTTGCAAACTTGGGGGGAGGGGATAACAATGGAGCCACTGATGTTCAGGGAAAAATCCTGGGGGGTGCAGGTGAGGGAGTCTGGGCCAATGACTAAAATTTCAGAGGTATAACAGTTTCTATTTAGTTGCTGAATCCTAATCTGAAGTTAAAGAGCTAGAAACCAGCTTTGAATGGGTTGAGTTCTGTCTGACTTAATGTAGTTTTTTTTTTCTTGAGTTCGAACAGCTTCGGCCTATCTACCAATATTGCTAACCCTAGCCCAGTGGAAAACTTCCTCTTCTTATATCATCCTCATGTGTTTGATACCAGCCCTGAGAAATCCCAGAGCTTCGAAAAAGGCAGTGTCTCTTTAAGATGGAGCAAAGTCATCAGGAGACATAGTTAGGAGCTTGTTTGTTGTAGTGCTCATGTTGACATGGCGTAATGAGTCCATTAGGGAATGCTAAGATGGATATGAGTTTGTGTGAGTCTCACCTGAGGTTTAATTATCCACACATCCCCTGTCTCTCAGGACAAAAGAGATACAAACAACCCCCGCTGTCCTCTTCTACTCTTCTCTCTGTCTTCCTCTCATCTCCATCCTCCTCCTCCATGGATGAAGTATTTTCCAGGTGTAAAAGCAGTGATCTTCAATCTGTCAAGAGTTGAGATATGAGTTGTAATTAAAAACTACAATGACTACAGTCTTAAGCTAAAAGAACAGAAAAAGTGTATTCATACTCAAAACTGTACATTTTTTAAAGCTACACCATGTTAGTCAAATGTGTCTCTGCGGTTTCTCATAAACATCTACTCAAAGTTAGGCCGATCATAACACCGATCATAATATTTCGCTGACCATCGTTGATATGAATTCCAGTTGATATTTGCAAATGTTTAGTTTGCTCAGAGTCGTTCATAAGGCCTACATCATGGGAACTCGTCTGTGCTGGAGGTGGAAAAACAGTTTCTGGATGAGTATTAAACTTCCATCAGGATAATAAAGACAGGATTTATTCTTCCAAAGTTCAGACTTGCCTTACTGTTTTCTATGTTGATATGAACGAGGTGAAAACATTCACCACAAACCCTAGTAGTATTTTTATTTGGTAAACTAGAAGATATTTTACCTGTTGCTGCAGCTCTACAGGGTTCAGCAGTGTTCTCAAAGAGGACAATGTTATTGTGTGTGGTGCAGTGGTCACCAGTAGTGGGAGATTTACAGTTCATGTCTATCGGACATGAAATACAGATGGCTCATGTTTGATTTTCTCTCCAGGAGTTTTTTGAGCACGCTCAGAAGCTGTGGGAGGATGAGGGCGTGAAGGCATGTTATGAACGCTCCAATGAATACCAACTCATCGACTGTGCTCAGTAGTAAGATTACATAAAGAAACAAACACACACACACACACACACACACACACACACACACACACACACACACACACACACACACACACACACACACACACATTCCTTTTATCTTCAGTCTTTCAGTCAATCGTACTCAGAGGGACTGACAGTTTAAGTCCCAGGGGACCAATCAGAATGCTCTACCAACCTTCATGGCTTATCAGAGCTCAAGGGAGTAGGTCTGAGGGGAGGGACAGACAACGCTGATTGGTTGACAGAGATGTTGATATCAGAGGGAGATAGTAGGTGTTTCCAGTTTAGATGCCTGGAAACGACGCTGTTACTAAATAAGTTACTGATAGAGGTATTCACCCTGTGGGAATATTACAGGGTATTTATCAATTTATGCACAGGAAGATATACATAAACATATACGGGAAGAAAAACAGGAAGATATGAAGGAAGATATACACGAACTTTTGACGAATGTGCAGATGGCTGAACAGACCAGTCTGAGCCCAGAATTCTCTGTGGCACACTGGACATGTCTGGAAGGATGTAGAGCCATAAGTCCTTCCTTGGCAGTTTTGCGCTGCTGCCTCTTCAACAAGGCAGATGAGCTTCTCCTGCTCTCACAGAGGACTGCACCTTCCTGGACTTTAATTCTCCAGGCAGGTCGGCCCTGCGATAGGGGTTCCCAGCTTCTCAGGTCAAATCCAGTGCTCTTCAAGGGGGCTTTCAATGTATCCTTGTGGTGCTTTTTGGAGCAACCTTGCACTCGCTTGCAATTTTTCAGGCCTCCAAAAAAGACTTGTTATGGCAATCTCATACAGGGCATTCTGGTCACATGACCAGTCCATCTGAGCTGTGCCTTCACAAGCAGGGGGTAGACTGTCCAGACTTCACATCCATACAGAAGAGTGGGTAATATGACAGCCTGGTAGACCTTCAGTTTTGTCTCCTGTTTGATGCCAGTCCTTTCCCATACTGAGTCACGCAGACATCCAAAGACTGCACTGACCGTGACAATCCTGATGATAACTTAACCATCTATGTGCACAGCACTGAGACAGAGTACTTCCAAAGTAAGTAAACTTGTCAACGGCTGTAAGCTTTTGGTCGTTCACAAAGATAGAGAGCTCAGTGTAGGGTTTCCCAGGAGCAGGTTGGTACAGAACTTTACTCTTCTTTGTGCTGATTGTTAGGCCAAAGTGGTTGCAAACTGAGAAGTGGTCCATAATGGCCAGCAGTTCATTTGAGCAAGCCACCAGAGCCCAATCATCAGCAAACAAGAGTTCTCGAACAGTGACTTCCTCAACTTTGGTTTTGGCTTGCACCCTCCGCAGAGTGAATAGCCCACTGTCAAACTGTAAATAATGCTAATCCCAGTGTTGTTGTTCTGGAATGAGTCATGCAGCATAGTAGAAAACACTATGCTGAAGAGCATACATCATCATCGGTGGTCACTCAGGGTCAAGTATGACCGCCCTCCTTCTGGGACCTCAGGTGGGTGGAGAGGCTGATCCTAGAGCCGCATAATGGCAGGATGCCTGTGTGTGACAGCTTTTTACGTGGAGTGGCTGATACGCCTGCAGCCAGGCAGGGGGTGGCCAGAATCCAATGGCATGGAGAACCAAGATGATTGGAGACCACCCTCTGTTGCAGCCTTCATCCACCTTCACTGGCATTGTGACCTGGAGACAGCTTCTGCCAGTTCCATCATTGAGGTCTTTGTTGGATCGCGCTTCATCTGGAACATCCCCGTTGACCAATCTGCCTTAGGTGACCCTAGAAGGAGCCAAGCTCTGGACACCATAGCTCTTGGGATCATTGGTACATGCAAGCCTCTCCACCACAGCAAGGTGGTGACCCAGGAGAAGAAAGAGCATACAATACATACAGCATACATATACAGGAACCCAAAGGAGTTGAATCAAGTGCAACTGGACTCGGTACACAAAAGAGCCACGGATATCTATGGCTCTGTTAGCGACGGGCGTTGGTAAACATCGGATCACAAAGAGCCACGCATATCTATAGCTCTGACAACAACTCCTAGAGGATAAATTCTGAGTTTCATCACCAGCCAGTCAGACTAGCTTGGTCTAGTCAGAAAGGCACGAACTGAGGAAGCCTCTTGGATGAGAGGTGAAACGTCTTCACGGATATATACCAAGTCCGGTTGCACTTGATTCAACTCCTTTGGAGAACCATGACCTGGATGAATGAGAACATTCACAGACATATACAGGAACACAAACAGAAAAACATACAGGAATACAAACAAGTTATGTGTGTACATATGAATTTGATGTGATCCTTTAGAAACTCTCCTCCAGTTTCCACATATGCGTGCGTGCACGCACACACACGCACACACATTCAAACACTGATCAAAATTAGAATTATTTTTCTTAATGTTTGTGTGTGTGTGTGTGTGTGTGTGTGTGTGTGTGTGTGTGTGTGTGTGTGTGTATGAGTTCAGCTTTTTAGAAAGGTTAGAATCAGTTAGACGGAATGACTACACTCCTTCCGACCAGGTAAGTGAATTGATGCCTACTTAACACTAACTAACTTACCAGCTAACTGTGCCCAGTTCAATTAAACATCGTCTTTATCCCAACAAGCAGATTACTGGTATAATTATTTAGTATGAACTGTGATGAAGAATTCTCAAAATAGCATTGCTGGATACTGTTTTGAGAATTCAACACAATTCATACTAAATTTCGTCTTTGATTCCTTCCATTACCAGCAAATTTAAGACAATAACTAACCCATGAATATCCTGCAGACTGCAGCAGTGTGTGGTGTGGATGGTGGTGTCTGGTAGGACCTCACCAGGAAAAATGACAGGGTGTATAGTGTTTTCATCTTCATCATAGCAGCCAGATGAGGAAGAAAAAGGCAGGTATGGTTAAGTTTGAAGAAGCAGTGAAGGTGTTGTGTCTAACCAGCAGATACGTATGACAGAACAAGCTGGTAGAAGACCTGTACCAACACATAGTACTACATCAATAAGTACAACTCGGGTTCCAGCAAGTTTTCTGGTGTGTTTGTGACAACAGCACTGCTGACTCTTAGTGATCTGGAATGGAGCTCAAACAACACTCACCTTACTACGGAGCCCGGGAAGGGACCTGGGGGAAAAAAATCGAAAATTGAGAAGTAAAAAAGAAAAAGAGAAAAAGAGGTACTTTTGCGAGATCTCACAAAGTCATTTCATTTTCTGATCATCTGGCCATGTGGGAATTGGATAAAAGGAAGAGGATCTGCTACATTTCCTGTGGTCAAGAGAGGTCCCAAAGGAGGACACCATGCACATGCAAAGCGACAAGGTGGGCAGAAAACTCATTGTAGAAGTCAAGTTTATAACACATGGCGTATTATTTCATTTCCACATTGTCCACATTGAATAACAGCAATGAATTGTCCAGCAATTGCAGACATTGATACAAGCACATAATTTGTAATTACAAATAAATCATGACAATAATAAATCATGACAATAGACAACCCCCCCCCCATTGGACCGTTACAATAGACAAATACCCCCCCCATTGGACCGTTAGCGATCACGTTTTTGAAATTTTCATATGTTGCACATCATGACGAGGCAGTAGATGGTATGTACTTCCTCGAGTAGCTTTATTGACAGCTGATCATTGTGTTACGTTCCCCGTTAAAGGTCCAGGGGATGAGGGGAAGTAACAAAGAAAATAAAAGTATCCCGGAGGAATAAGAAAGGTGGGAGGTGGAACCAGGTGTAAAAACAGATTTATTAACAAAAAGACCCTTTAGTCAAACTATAAAATAAACAGGCAACTAAAGATGCTGGCTTTTAACTAACCAGGCTTTAACAAAAGCTCAGATCAAAACAAACCGAAACAAGAACACTAATAAGCTTCACCCTCCTTCTCAAGGAGTCTAGACACAAGAGCTTGCTCTTTGGTTGGCAACAATGGCCCACTGGCCGTCTCTCTCCACACACTGCTACCAACAATGGCCCACTGGCACTGTTGGGTGTCCTTCTCCAAGTTATATACCCAGCTGATGAGGAATTGGGGTCACCTGGGCTCAATCAGCAGCTCCACAGGAGGCGGGGCATCACCTGGAGAGGGAAAACTACAGACACACGGCACTAGGGCCGTAACACCCCCTCCCATAAGTACAAACCCTAGGTTTGTATATATGAGAGGGTAATCACATACACAACACACGGCATTGGGGCCGTAACACACCCTCTCATAAATACAAACCCTAGGTTTGTCTACAAGAGGGTAACTGCAACACATGGTACTGGGGCCATAACACCCCCTCCCATAAATACAAACCCTAGGTCTGTCTACAAGAGGGTAATCGCATACACAACACACGGCACTGGGGCCGTAACACCCCCTCCCATAAATACAAACCCTAGGTTGGCATTCAAGAGGGTAATCCTCTTCACTCCCTTGGAAGTTGGCTTCATTCTTCTCCCCGAGCTGCTGCATCAGTCTGATGTTTTTCTCCTGCATGTCCTCAAATGCCTGTCACATCCATCTCCCTGAGCAAGGCATCCTCCTGTTGTTTCGCTATTGAAAGCTTCTTGTTGAGGATGTCGACCTGCTCCTTTACAGAGCGAATCTTCCTCAGGGCCTCTTCGTCAGCCATCTTCTTGCCTTCTCTTCGCTCCCTCTCTTCCAGGTCCTTCAGCCTCAGCTCCTCTGCCTCGGTCTTCTCAGCCGCCATGAGCTGGACTTTGTCCCTCTGCTCCTTGGGTGCTGAGCGGTACATATCAAGCAGCAGCTTCATCTCCCGCTGAGACTTCTGGGCTTCTTTGAGTTCTACACGGACAAACCTCAGCTGCTCCATAGCTTTCCTCCTTTGACTCGCCAGCTCCAAACAAAGCTCTTCCGCCTCAGCCCGCATTGCATGGCACTGGCGTGTGAGGTCAGCGATGGCAGACTCGAGGTGTGCAATTCTCACCTCCTGCTTCCTCGGCTGGTTTAGGTCCTCCCCATTCCCTTTCACCTGGGACACGGCCGCCCGCCGACTGCGGTTCTGCCGCTTACATTTTAAGGCCTCACAATGGGCAACCAAATGTCCAGGCATATGGCAGAAAAAACACCGTTTCTCCACTTTAGGTTTTGGAGGGGTACCAACACGTGAAGCTTGAGTAACTGGCAAGTTAGCATTTCGTGAGTCGTCGCTACAGGGGAAGGAAATATTACGCAGTACAAAGATGTTTTTATGTGGGAGCGCGAATTCATCCGCCAACACCGCAGCCTGCTGCGTGGACACTTTATGCTCATACTGCACCTCTAGCTGTCGCATTTTAATAGCCGTCTCTGCCTCCAATTTCTCCAATTCCAACTCCCTGCGAAGCTGGAAATCTCTCTCCCTTTCCCTTTCCTCCTTTTCCAACTGGAGGCAAGCAAAACGGACTTTTAACTGCGCAGCCAGCTTAGAACCAGGAGTAGACACACGTGACTCAAAAGTAGCCATAGCTAAGAAAACAAACACAGGCTGAATGTTAATTAGCCTCCGCTATAGTCACTCAACGTCACACTTTCAAAAAGGTCACATCCACCAGTGGCAAATTAAGGCAAGCTGAAAATAGAGGTATGGTTAGCCTTAAAAACAAACTTCCCCCTTCCTACCTGGTTGAAACTTCACCTATCTGTCTTCTCGGAGCGTGCCGGGCTCGGGGCGGCTTTAAAGGCTGAACTTGGGCGGCCTGAGCCTCGAAAAGCCTACCCCCGCCAGGGAGCGTTGTCCCCACCCAGGATTACTCCTAAAACAAGAAAGGCAAAATAACAATTGAGTGTCCGATGGAAGGACTGGACACAGTCCAGCTGGACACTCCCCTATTCTAACCAGGGAAGCTGTCTGAAACGCCAAACGAATTTACAATATTCACCGTAGCCGCCACTGGAGACAAGCTGAACACAGCAACAATTAACACACAACAGGAATCCACCTCCTTACTGTCTTATTCAAAGAAAATTATCCCGGACGAGCCCTCAATTGTTACGTTCCCCATTAAAGGTCCAGGGGATGAGGGGAAGTAACAAAGAAAATAAAAGTATCCCGGGGGAATAAGAAAGGTGGGAGGTGGAACCAGGTGTAAAAACAGATTTATTAACAAAAAGACCCTTTAGTCAAACTATAAAATAAACAGGCAACTAAAGATGTTGGCTCTTAACTAACCAAGCTTTAACAAAAGCTCAGATCAAAACAAACCGAAACAAGAACACTAATAAGCTTCACCCTCCTTCTCAAAGAGTCTAGACACAAGAGCTTGCTCTTTGGTTGGCAACAATGGCCCACTGGCCATCTCTCTCCACACACTGCTACCAACAATGGCCCACTGACACTGTTGGGTGTCCTTCTCCAAGTTATATACCCAGCTGATGAGGAATTGGGGTCAACTGGGCTCAATCAGCAGCTCCACAGGAGGCGGGGCATCACCTGGAGAGGGAAAACTACAGACACACGGCACTAGGGCCGTAACAATTGCTTATAGCATGAAACAGGCTTGTACTGCCTCATAGAGAATTTACTTGACCCACTGGATTATAGATAAGAAATTTGTATTTGGTAGATTATTTCTTTGTTGTAAAAATGCTTCTTGGCAATAAATCTTATACCATTGGGAAGCCTGTTTATTTCCCTTTTAAATGGCGCCACATTTGTAAGGAACATGCATTTATGGGATGAGCAGCAGAGCTGAGTATGTGGGTTGTGCCCACGAAAAATTTGCCAAATCTTCTCTGCCAATGCCAAACAGCTTATTTTGCTGTTGCTATTGACTCTTGTTTTGAGCTTCTGCTACCCCAGGTGCTGACAATCAGCTGCCTGATAGAAGATTTATTGCCAAGAAGCATTGTTACAACAAAGAAATCATCTACCAAACACACATTTCCTTACTTTTTGTGCTATATATATATATATATATATATATATATATAACTTTGTTGAAAGAAACACTCAATGGTAGGGAAAGTGCTCAACAAATAAGGAGCAAAAATAATCCAGGGAGTCAAGTAAATCCTGTATGAGACAGTACAAGCCTGTTTCAGGCCATAAACAATCATCAGCTGGATATATCCCCTGATAGGATGTCCAGATAGCTGTCCTCGCCTTCTGTCAACAAAGTGCATCACTGATAAAGAGACTTACACAAAAATTAAGAGATAAAACAGGAACACAGAAAATGAGGTGAAAGACAAAAGCAGCACTGTGTGGAACATCAGGTATGTTCCACAAGCCAGGCGAGTCGATGTCAAGAAAAGGAAGTAATGCAGGAGAAAAGACTTCCAGCAAGATTGAAATTGAATGGCATCATTTTTGCATTCATGAATACTCTCAAGTGAGGACCAAAAATGGCAGAGGAACAAGACATGCAACGGTGGGAAAAACTAACTGTTGCTCAGATTATGGAAATATGAAAAAAAAAATTCCAGATGGGCATTTAACAAAAGGGCAAGCTGAACCCTTTACATTTGATGCCTGTGATTTTAAAAGAAACCAGATTCCTTTAGATGACACTGTTGGCAGACTTTATGAACAAACCAAATTGAAGGTGCTTAGGTTTTACATCTGCGCAAAAGAAGAAGCACCTTCAACAGACCAACTGTCATCTGAAGCAGATGAGTGTTGTGAAGATGCCTTATCTTGGGTTTGATCTTATCTTAGTTTTTATCTTACCTTAGGTTTTATCTTATCATGGGTTTTATCTTATCTTAGTTTTTATCTTACCTTAGGTTTTATCTTATCGTGGGTTTTATCTTATCTTAGTTTTTATCTTACCTTAGGTTTTATCTTATCAGGTTTTATCTTATCTTAGGTTTTGTCTTATCGTGGGTTTTATCTTATCTTAGGTTTTGTCTAATCTTGGGTTTATCTTAGGTTTTATCTTATCTTGGGTTTTATCTTATCTTAGGTTTTATCTTATCGGGTTTTATTTTATCTTTTATCTTATCTTGGGTTTGATCTTATCGGGTTTTATCTTATCTTAGGTTTTGTCTTATCTTGGGTTTTATCTTATCGGGTTTTATCTTATCTTAGTTTTTATCTTATCTTGGGTTTGATCTTATCTTAGTTTTTATCTTACCTTAGGTTTTATCTTATCGTGGGTTTTATCTTATCAGGTTTTATCTTATCTTAGGTTTTGTCTTATCATGGGTTTTATCTTATCTTAGGTTTTGTCTAATCTTGGGTTTATCTTAGGTTTTATCTTATCTTGGGTTTTATCTTATCTTAGGTTTTATCTTAGGTTTTATCTTATCGGGTTTTATTTTATCTTTTATCTTATCTTGGGTTTGATCTTAGCTTGGGTTTTATCTTATCCTGGGTTTTATCTTATCTTGGGTTTGATCTTATTGGGTTTTATCTTGGGTTTTATCTTTTCTTAGGTTTTATCTTATCAAGGGTTTTATCTTGTCTTAGGTTTTATCTTGTCTTAGGTTTTATCTGTTAGCGGCCCTGAGGGAGCAGATTCACAGCTGATTAAACATGGATCTCACATTGATGCAGATGATTCGATTACAGATGTGCTGGAGCACAGACCTTCATCTGACAGTGACACTAGGAAAAGTATTTGTAACAAATAAAGTAATGATAATGACAGGGACAGGTGGAAAAAGATGGGGCTTGAAAATTAACACAGGCCTTTCGGTTCCAAAATCGCCCTTCAACACTGTAGGGCAGCCCCCTAAACGCTGCACTGCTTCTATGTAATACCTTACGATTAACTTGGGGTCACTACTTGTTGTGTAGGCATTAAACCAGATTATCTTTCTTGAAAACCATCAATACTTACATTGACACAATTGCCATATGGCTTCAGTTTATTAATTGAGTCCAGGTGCCAGATGAATTTTGGCCCTTTTGAGAAATAGCTGTCATCTGAGACATTTTACTTGCATTAATGACACTCCTCTGGTATCTAGCTCCTTCAACACCAAGTGCACATCCTCTTTCCGCACACGTAGCCCATGTTCTCTGCCTTTAGCAATACATCCACCGGTACCTGTGAAGCTGTCCAGTGTACTGCAGTTGGTTGCTAGTGAAGTCCGCCAGGTCAGAGCATACTTTGCGAAAAGAGGGTCCCCTTGTGCTAAGTATGCTCTTCAGATGTCTCTCACTTATATGATCTCATAAAAGTTTCTCGAGCTCTAGCAAAAGTACATCTTTTTTTTTTTCAACCTTTGATTTTTTTTCCTTCCATGTCCCTTCCCGGGCTCCTACCTTACCAACACCTAAATAGGACACACAGTGGTACAATGTCTTTATGCATCCTCAGTAATCCAGGTAAGGAAATCACAGAAAGTTGTATCAGTTCATCTGGACATGTTTATTGAGAGAAACATTTCATCATCATCTAAGTGACCTCTTCAGTCTCACCTTACTGCAGGTGTCCCAACCCTTATAAACAATACTGTGGCATAATGACCAAAGACAACGATCAGTTTCATAAGAAAATTACCATCACCATTCACTAGAGTTACAATGGTCATGTGTACTATTCACTGAGGATCGGGGAATAGTTGCAATCACAGCATTGTAAGATGGCGACAGATGTACTCGTAGGTCCTCCTGCTTGGTTCAGGGATGGTCATTCCCTCTTCACATAGATGAACTCTAACTCCTCGTTCAAACCAACGTTCCTCCCTATCAAGGATGTGCACACCCTCATCCTTGAAAGAGTGGCCACTGGCCTGTAGATGGTGTAGACTGTAGAGTCCTGGCCTGTAGATGGTGTAGACTGTGGAGTCCTGGCCTGTAGATGATGTAGACTGTGGAGTCCTGGCCTGTAGATGGTGTAGACTGTGGAGTCCTGGCCTGACGTGTTAGCTCTTCTATGCTGTGCCATCCTCTTGGCCAGCATCTGTTTGGTTTCTCCGATGTATAAGTCACGGCAATCCTCCCAACACTTAACACCGTAAACTGTATTGCTCTGTTTGATCTGATCCTTAGGATTGACCAACTTCTGGTGCAGTGTGTTGTGGAGTTTGAAAGCAACTGAGACGTGGTGTTTGGAAAGTATGCATCTCAACTGTCCCAGCACTCCCACCACATACGGAATCACCACTGTTTATGCTTAGACAGCTGTTGTCCTTCCCCTCTCTTTGATTGGCTGGTGCACTGTTTGGGCATCTTCCTGGCTTTGACAAATGCCCAGTTAGGAAAACCACACTTAACAAGGGCCTGTTTAATGTGGGGTTTCTCCCCTTCCCCGGCTGCTGTGTCAGTGGGGACATTGTCAGCTCGGTGGTCCAGCATCTTGATGACTCCTAGTTTGTGCTCCAGTGGACGATTAGAGTCAAACCTTAAGTACTGATCAGTATGTGTTGGTTTACGGTAAACATCAACAATCAAATGTCCCCCCCATCACCAGTTGCAATTTCACAGTGTAAGAAGGCTAACCTGTCATGTTCCACATCCTCCCTGGTGAACTTGATGTGGTGTCCACAGAGTTAATGTGGTATGTCCTGAGATTTAACTTTCATTATCATCATCGGTGGTCACTTGGGGTCGAGTTTGACCGTCCTCCCTCTGGGTCCTCAGAGGGAGGAGGCCGATCCTGGAGGCCGATTCTGGAGCCACATAATGAGAGGACACCTGCGCGTGACAGCTTTTTACGTGGAGTGGCTGATGTGCCTGCAGCCACCACACCGTCCTTGGCAGGCGGTGGCCAGAGTCTGATGGCATGGAGAACCAAGACGATTGGGAACCGCCCTCTGTTGAAGCCTTCACCCGCCCTCACTGGCATTGTGGCCTGAAGACATCTTCTGCCAGATCCACCATTGAGGTGTTTGTTGGACTGTGCTTCATCTGGAACCTCTCCTTTGACCAATCTGCCTTGGGTGACCCTACCAGGAGCCAAGCTCTGGATGGCATAGGTCTTGGGATCATTGGTACACGCAAGCTTCTACACCATGGCAAAGTGGCAATCCAGGGGAAGAAATTTAACTTTAACCCAGGTGTCATCCACAAATCTGAACCAATGGTTAGGTGGTGTCCCTGCATAGGACACCAGAGCCCTCGTTTCTAATTCCTCCCTAAACAAGTTGGCCACTACAGGTGAAACTGGGGAACCCATAGTACACCCATGTGCCTGTATTTTGCTATTCTGTATTAATATGCCTATTCTGCCTGTAGTACTGCCCCCTGTATGTGAAGTACATGGACTAAAGACACAGTTTCAGGAACAGACACACTTGGTCAGTGTTGGAGGTGGTCTTATTACTAAGGGTGGTGTCGTCTTGTAATATGGACTACCTCCACTGCTTCATCAACAGGGACACACGTGAAGAGAGGCTTAACATCATAAGAGACCATTGTTTCATCCTCTCCACGATGATGTCCCTCACCTTATCCACAACATCTACAGTGTTCTGAATGTGATGTTCTTTACTGCCTACCAACGGGTTAAGAATACACAGACGCTTGGAGATGTTATAATGGTGAGGACAATTTGCATATGAAACTGATTGTTGTTGGTTTTTATGCCACTGTATTATTTATAAAGGTGGGGATACCTGCAGTCAGGTGAGACTGAAGAGGTCACTTAGATGATGATGAAATGCTTCCGTCAATAAACGTTGTGTCCAGATGAACTGATTCACCTTTCCGTGGCACTGGTATAATAAAACCACAAGATTCAGGGCTGGAGCCTTAAATAAATAGTAGTTCTCATTTATCAAATAGCTAGTGGTTTTTATTATTTAGTGTCATTGAGTAAGTGGTATTCATTACTATGGAGTAACCGACAGTAAAAAATATACTCTAGTGAAAGTTAATATTTAACAAGTAGTGTACACTTAGTTGTAGTCATTTTTATATTAATTCTACTCAATCATATCTAGAATAGCTATTAGTTATTTATTAATAATTTAACTAGCAGTAATAAAGAAACATTCATTATTTTTAACAGTAGCACTAAATTTGTAAAGATAGTCAGTATTTAGCAGTAATAATCACGAACGTTGATTGGTACACTGATAGTTTATAGTAAGAATAGTCTTACCTTTGCATTATTGCATTATTCATTAGCCAGCCGTGATGAGTATCAAGCAGTGTGTATGTATATAGATTTAAATATATATATATATATATATATATATATATATATATATATATATACACTACCGTTCAAAAGTTTGGGATCACCCAAACAATTTTGTGTTTTCCATGAAAAGTCACACTTATTCACCACCATATGTTGTGAAATGAATCGAAAATAGAGTCAAGACATTGACAAGGTTAGAAATAATGATTTGTATTTGAAATAAGATTTTTTTTACATCAAACTTTGCTTTTGTCAAAGAATCCTCCATTTGCAGCAATTACAGCATTGCAGACCTTTGGCATTCTAGCTGTTAATTTGTTGAGGTAATCTGGAGAAATTGCACCCCACGCTTCCAGAAGCAGCTCCCACAAGTTGGATTGGTTGGATGGGCACTTCTTGCGTACCATACGGTCAAGCTGCTCCCACAACAGCTCAATGGGGTTCAGATCTGGTGACTGCGCTGGCCACTCCATTACCGATAGAATACCAGCTGCCTGCTTCTGCTCTAAATAGTTCTTGCACAATTTGGAGGTGTGTTTAGGGTCATTGTCCTGTTGTAGGATGAAATTGGCTCCAATCAAGCGCTGTCCACTGGGTATGGCATGGCGTTGCAAAATGGAGTGATAGCCTTCCTTATTCATAATCCCTTTTACCCTGTACAAATCTCCCACCTTACCAGCACCAAAGCAACCCCAGACCATCACATTACCTCCACCATGCTTAACAGATGGCATCAGGCATTCTTCCAGCATCTTTTCATTTGTTCTGCGTCTCACAAACGTTCTTCTTTGTGATCCAAACACCTCAAACTTGGATTCATCCGTCCACAACACTTTTTTCCAGTCTTCCTCTGTCCAATGTCTGTGTTCTTTTGCCCATCTTAATCTTTTTCTTTTATTGGTCAGTCTCAGATATGGCTTTTTCTTTGCCACTCTGCCCTGAAGCCCAGAATCCCGCAGCCGCCTCTTCACTGTAGATGTTGACACTGGTGTTTTGCGGGTACTATTTAATGAAGATGCCAGTTGGGGACCTGTGAGGCGTCTGTTTCTCAAACTAGAGACTCTAATGTACTTATCTTCTTGCTCAGTTGTGCAACGCGGCCTCCCACTTCTTTTTCTACTCTGGTTAGAGCCTGTTTGTGCTGTCCTCTGAAGGGAGTAGTACACACCGGTGTAGGAAATCTTCAATTTCTTAGCAATTTCTCGCATGGAATAGCCTTCATTTCTAAGAACAAGAATAGACTGTCGAGTTTCAGATGAAAGTTCTCTTTTTCTGGCCATTTTGAGCGTTTAATTGACCCCACAAATGTGATGCTCCAGAAACTCAATCTGCTCAAAGGAAGGTTAGTTTTGTAGCTTCTGTACCGAGCTAAACTGTTTTCAGATGTGTGAACATGATTGCACAAGGGTTTTCTAATCATCAATTAGCCTTCTGAGCCAATGAGCAAACACATTGTACCATTAGAACACTGGAGTGATAGTTGCTTGAAATGGGCCTCTATACACCTATGTAGATATTGCACCAAAAACCAGACATTTGCAGCTAGAATAGTCATTTACCACATTAGCAATGTATAGAGTGTATTTCTTTAAAGTTAAGACTAGTTTAAAGTTATCTTCATTGAACAGTACAGTGCTTTTCCTTCAAAAATATGGACATTTCAATGTGATCCCAAACTTTTGAACGGTAGTGTATATATATATATATATATATATATATATATATATATATATATACATATTTCTGCCATTTAACAACTTTGAGCTATATCTATATCTTTGCTCCTGAATTGTTGACCTTTGTTGCAATGCAACATCCTGTGGACGTGTGTGTATATATGTATACATATATACATACATATATATATATATATGTGTGTGTGTGTGTGTGTGTGTGTATACACATACACATACATACATACATACATACATACATACATACATACATATATATATATACACACACACACATATATATATATATACACATATATATATATACATATACAGGCGCACACTCAGATAACAGACTCAGGTAGCAGAAGAAGATACCTGCCCAGAGATGGTTTTTAAAGTGGCATAGGGGGTGCGCTTCTCCCAACACCACTGACTTGATTGTAGAGGAGATGGTTCCGATGGCAAGGGGGATCCCTAGATGACCGGCACCTCCTCACAACTGCAGGGGGCTGCCAGAAATCCAGTTTTTCAGAAACCGCCTCGAAGCGTGCCGCCACAGCTTGCTTTTCTGTTGGGGTAAGCTCCCTTAGGCTTATGTCTTCCCAGACTCACCCACAAGGCAGCGGGGCAGTGGTTGATAGGTGCCAGGGCATGTCCACCAGGGTGGGCCTGCACACCATATCTCTGGGGCCCACTGCTGCTCCGAGATCCCCTGCCAAGTTAGCCTGGGGCCGCAAGACCCCAGTTACCATGTGTGGCTGTGGGGAGGCTTTGCAGGAGTCTTGGTGCAGGAGAGGCTATGTACTGGCAAGGGAAGGCTTACACGCTAGGATGCTCTGCTATTCACAACAAAGGCTAGCCAGCGGCAGCAAGCTAAGGTCAGGAGGGACGCAAGCAGGTTGGAAGAACACATGCACCTTCCCTCCAACTACACACTGCTGCACTAGGCGCATCACAACACCCTGTGGGCTGCCCACACACACACACACACACACACACACACACACACATGAAGGTTAAAGTCCTGTTGTGAACTCCTACTTTCATACTTTCCAAATGAATTTCCTCTCGTCTCTTTTCTGTAGGATTTGCTGCGTTGCAGAGTTTTGACTTCAGGGATTTTTGAGACCAGGTTTCAGGTTGACAAGGTCAACTTCCAGTAAGTCTTATGCCGGGACTTGGACCAACAGTCTCTGCTGTTTCAACTCAGTCTGGAGCTGCTTGGAGAAAATATAAAACTGAATATTTGTCGGTGTGAAAACTCCTGGTTCTGTAGAGAACCTAGGTTCTATGAGCTACGGAGTAGTGCTATATTTACATATTGCCCTCTGACCTCGCCTCTGGCGACGCTAGGCTCTGAAATTCACCGCTCATGCGACAGCATCCCCTAAGCCCCGCCCACAACTGCACTTGACATGCGTCACCACATCACTCGTCAGCTCGACCCACCAAGGCCTCCTTCAAGGGACCTCAGCAGGCGAGCAGGAAAATATAGCACTACTCCGTAGCTCATAGAACCTAGGTTCTCTACAGAACCAGGAGTTCTATTATCGCTACTCCGTAGTGCTATATTTACATATTGCCCCAACTACGGAGTAGCGGCGGACTAATGCCCCTCGCCTGCCACCCGCGCTGAGGACAATAAGGGGAACAACACCTCACACCCAGTACTCAAATCCCCCCTTTGGCCGGCTAGTATATCGTAGAGGGGAGGCTCGCATAAGGGGGCGGGAAAAAAGAGAAAAGGGAACGTAACCGTTCCAACTTTCCATATACATATACACATAGGCTATAGCCTATATATAATTTATTTTTTTTCATTTTATTTTAAATGAACTATGTACAAACGTCCGCGCTCCCGACGGGAGACACTTGCGTATGGCCGGAGCGCATTACGCATCAGTGCGCCTTGCTGTGCCAAGCACAGCACCGGTCACTGTCATAGCAGACTGGTCAGTTAAGCAATGATTAATGAACGAATGTGGCGAAGACCACATTGCCGTTGACATAATAGACTCCATCGCCACACCAGCATAGAGAGCCACCGAAGCGGCTGTGCCCCTCGTGGAGTGCGCTTTAAACCTGGGTACTCCTCTACCAGCCCCCACCTAGGCTTGGGAGATCCCGGAGCAAATCCAATGAGAAAGCCTCTGGCTAGACAGCGGCTCTCCTTTCCTGCCCGTCGGCCCGTAGCAGACAAGGACCTGTTTAGTCTTTCTGAAAGGACCAGTGCGCTCCAGGTAAACCCGTAGCACACGAACCGGGCAGAGGAGATGGAGCCTCCTCTCCTCCTCCGAAGAGGGAGAGGGATAAAAGGCCGACAATACCAATGGCACCCGCTGGTAACGCGCGGTGACATGTTTCGGACGAAACGACGGATTCGGGTAGACTATCACCTTTGAACTGTCCGCGGCAAATTCGATGCCCTCCGTGGAGAGCGCGCACAGCTCGCTGACCCTACCCAAAGACGCCAGGGCCAGCAGGAGCGCCACCTTGGCCGACAGCCACTTAACGTCAGCCGATTCCAAAGGCTCGAATGGCGCAGAACACAACGCCGACAGAACCAGGGATAAATCCCAAGTGGCCGTGCGGTCGTTCCGAACACCTTGCCTGTTCCTCACCCCCTTGAGGAACGCCACCATACGGGGGTGAGAGAAGACAGTGTCGCCACCCAGCCTAGGCATAAAGGCTAAGATCGCTGCCAAGTACCCCTTGATCATTTCGTAGGCTAAATTGTCAGTCGATCTCTTGTATTCCAAGAACCCCGCAACACGGGCCAAGGATGCAGACAGAGGTTCCACGCCCTCTCCCAGGCACCACCTAGCAAAAACTCTCCACTTGGAGTCGTATTGCGCCGATGTGCTCGGAGCGCGCGCGGCTTGTATAGTGGCCACCGCGGCCTCATCAAAGCCCTCCTCTCTCAGCCTGGCCCTCTCAGAAGTCAGGCCGCCAGTTGGAACCCCGCTAGAAGGGGCTCCTGTTGGATAATCCCGTCTGCCTGTGTCAGAGCGTCCGGCCACATCGGGAGGAGGAACTGTGGCACGCGCACCATGGAAACCATGTTCGGAAACCACGGCGCGCCTGGGTTGTTGGGAGCCACCAGGATCACCGACGCGCCCGTGCATCTGATCCGTTCCACCACCGCCGGTATCAGACCCAGAGGGGGAAAAGCATAGAGCAGCTCGACGCCCAGCGCATTCACCCCCATAGGCGGGTTGTCGCTCGGGCAGAGCAAATACCATCGTGCGCATTTGGCGTTCCTCTAGGACGCAAACAAGTCCACCTGCGCCACTCCGAATCTCGCCCAGATCATCTCCACGATAAGAGGATTGAGGGACCAGTTGTCCCAGCTGGGCCCGCCGCGCGACATGATGTCCGCTGCCTCGTTCTGGCTGCCAGGCACATGAACTGCCCGAATGGACTGCGCGTTCTGATGCACCCAACTCCACAGGTCGTAGACTAACGCACGGCACGCAGCCGACCGCATCCCGCCCTGCCTGTTGATATACGCCACCGTAGCGGTACTGTCCGACCTGACCAGAATGTGTCGATGTCGTAGGAGAGGAGTGAAATGACGCACCGCCAACAGCACTGCCTCCAGCTCCAGCGTGTAGATGTGCGCATTGTGACTCATGGGCCATACTCCTCTGATTGTGCCGTGGCCACAGATCGCACCCCAACATCCCAGGGATGCGTCCGTGAGCAGAATCACCTCCTCCGATCTGGGTCCGAGGGGAACCCCAACCCTGGATCTGCAGGCCTCTGCCCAGTGATCCAGGTCCAAGCTCACCCCCTCCGGGACCACTAACCTGTGCCGTTGGCGCAGCCGGCGGAACCGGCCCTCTCGAATAAGCCAACACTGGAGTCTCCTCATAAAAAGCAGACCCAGAGGCACCACCTGGTGAGCAGAGGACATGATGCCCAGGAGCCGACGCAGTTGACCTACTGTCACCAACCGGCCCGGGGCAAAACTGGCAAGAAGGTCCTCTAACCCCTGCCACCGCTCCTCCGAGATGGAAGCCAGCATCCTCCCTGAGTCCAACGCTAATCCCAGATAGGTGGTTTCGCGTGACAGCCAGGGAGCGCTCTTCTTCCAGTTTACCGTGAGACCCAGGTCTGACAGGTGCGAGACCAGGCGACTCGTGCGTTCCATAGCCAGCCGGTGATCTGGGGCTATCAGAAGCAGATCGTCCAAGTAGTAGGCTATAACGTAACCCTGGGCGAATAGCGGAGTGAGAGCCGCCTTGACGCACATCGAAAAGACCCGTGGGGCCAAACTGTAGCCGAACGGAAGGACTTTGTACTCGTAACACGTTCCCTGAAACGCGAACCTGAGATATTTCCAGTGGTGACCCACTATCGGGACATGGAAATATGCGTCCTTGAGGTCCACAGATGTGAACCAGGCTCCGCTCGATATCATGGCTAGGAGCTGGGGGACCGTCAGCATGTGGAATGATTCTTTGCGCACCCAAGTATTGAACCATTTCAGATCTAGAATCGGCCGCATGCCGCCCGATTTCGTGGGCACGAGGAAATATCTCGAATAAACCCCTATTTCCTCTGTGCCTCTCTCCACCACCTGTATCGCGTCTTTGGACAGCATCTCCAATATTTCCTGCCGCAACACCTCTGCTTCGGCAGGTGAATGGATCAGCGTCTGACGTATGCCTGTGTAAGCGGGAGGACCCTGCTCGAACCGAATCTCGTGCCCATGCCTGACCGTTCGGAGGATCCACTCTGGTACACCCGGCAGCGCCTGCCAGCGTGCGTAATGGGGAGACAGAGGGCGCGTGACGCGTTGTGTCTGGCTGTCGAGAAATAGGCTGTATCGCTGCCATTCCGGTCCAACCTCCGAGCTCTCCACGGAACTGTTGAGAGGCTCCCACGGCGGACCGCGTCCCATATGGGGAGCGAATATGTGCAGGATTTTGCCCAATAGAAGGTGGGAGCGCGGAAAAATCAGCATCAGCATGCGCGCGCCCAGCACCCTCTCCGACTGGCCACAGACAGCGAGTCATGCGCTCCGGTAACCCTGCTTTACGCACGGGAAAACCCAGCGCGTAACTCTGGACGCCTGTCTGATGGGATAAACTAATTTCTTTCCCATCTGACAGCGCATGATTATCCGAGACAGGCATAGATACAGAGTTCAACAACCCATAACCTTGTGTACGGTTTGAAACAGAACTGATCTCAGCGGTATAATTCACATAGCCTACACCCTGTGAAGCTAGTGAACCCGTTGCCATATCTGGAACATCTTCGTTTCTTCTGACTTGCTTGCAAAGTCCGGTGGCATGTGACACAATATTACTCACTACACCATGTGCGTGTGGAATAAAAGTAGCATCGACATCACCAACATTATATAACAGACCACCCACCGTAGAATAATCTACAGACGAGGAACACGAAGGATAAAATGCAGAACTGAAATCTTTATTCATCAACATGTTCCCCTCATTGCATGGTAAAACCTTGCCACCAGTAGCCATAACATCAATACCTGCAATGTTCGAACAGGGGGTGTGGGGGTCTGTCGCGCACCGTCAGCGGCGGCGCGGATCTCCCGAGCCGGCACCCCTGGTCTGGTGCTCGTACTTCCGCTTCACGTCAGGCTGAGGACCACCCGCGCCGCCTCCGCCAGCGTGGTGGGACTGACTGTGAGCCCCAGGGGCTGGCGTGGGACCAGCCGACTGGCTCTTGTCGTAGTTCTTGCGGCGCTTCGAGGCTCGACCTCGCCCCCCTGCGGCTGGGGCTTCGGAGAGCCTTGAGCGCGTGCCGGAGGCTGCGCGGGACCCTTCCCTTTGAAGGTCTTAGCCAGCAGCTCCGCGTTGGCCAGGTCGTGACGGATCTTTTCCAGTGCTGGCTCATCCACACCGAAAAGGCCGTCCGTGTTGATGGGGAGCTTGCGGATCATCTTAACGACCCCGTCCTCCAAGCGACAGTCCTTCGTCCAGAACTCGCGCCTCAGCAGGACTGAGGAGGACAGAGCTGCACCCAGGTTCACCGTGGCATCACGGAGGAACGTGCCGATGATCTGAGAAGCCCTCCAAGCCTCGTCCAGGCGTGAGGCATCGGTGTCGTCATCCCCCTGGCTCTCACTGTCCACCCCCCGCCTCAGATGACCAGCTGCCAGACCAGCTGTGGAGATGGCCGCTGCGGAGTGGAGAACACTGAACCAGATTTGGCGCGCGTGGTCATCCATGGACGCTATGTCTGGCGAGGGATGTTTGATCTTCATCGCCGCCTCCTTGCTCTCCGGTTCACGTCGCTTACCAGGGTAGAGCCGGGGAAAAAGAAATTTCTCCACAGTGGGGGGCGGCATAGAAGCAGGAGACCAGCCGGCAACCGTCAGGTGGCTCTTGGTGTTCACTTTAACAGTGGAGCGCACCTTCTCTGGTTCCGGCCATGTGGCTTTGATGGACTCCGTGATGGGGGGCAAGGGCGGAATGTGCTTCTGGTCTTTGCGCACCTCCACCGAGGCAGAGAACGCCTGATCCATTCCGGGCGTCACCGAGGCATGGACTGGGGCAACCCTTGTGGTCCCCGTCGAAGCCAAGGCCCTCTCGAGGAAAAAAGGGGAAAAGTCGTCGAACTTTGCCTCCTCCTCGGACCCTTCCTCAGGGACTTGGTAGGAGCAAGATCCGCCATCTTGAGTAGCAGCCTGCGGAACCGCCGGTGGGCACATGTGGTCCTGGCTCCCAGGGAGCACAGCAGAAACCAACGAGCCCGGCCGGGGAGGGATCTCGATCACACCGGCACCAACCTGAGCGGAAAAGGCATGTGAAACCCAGCTCGTCCGTCGACTGAGCGGCCATGAAGCGCACACCATGCATGGTGGCGCCTCTAGGCTAGCTGCAGTCTCCCGAACATGAGCCATGCTAGGATGGTCGCTGCAAAAAGGATGGAAATCGCCAGCGTCCTTCTTCCTGTGGCAACAACTATAAAACTCGACGAAAAGAACATCGACGTCGACGTTAACACCAGCCATAGTGACGGAGAAAACCGCACTATTGTCAAAATAGAGAAAAAAGCTAAGCTAGCTAGCAATGAAGAAAAAACCCGCAACAGAGCTCAGTGCGACACGTCTTCCCTTGAAGGAGGCTCTAGTCGAACTGACGAGTGATGTGGTGACGCATGTCAAGTGCAGTTGTGGGCGGGGCTTAGGGGATGCTGTCGCATGAGCGGTGAATTTCAGAGCCTAGCGTCGCTAGAGGCGAGGTCAGAGGGCAATATGTAAATATAGCACTACGGAGTAGCGATAATAGAACTCGTGTTTGTCCCTGAAACTTTGGCCATTGCAATAAGTATTGGCTCTCTGTCAGTGCATCTCTATTAGCCTGACACTCATCTAATGCCAAACCTTCTTTCCTTCTCTCTCACTCTCTCTTCCTGCCTGTCTTCTTTCCTTCTCTCTCTCTTCCTGCCTGTCTTGTCTCTCGCTTCCTGCCTGTCTTCTTTCCTTTTCTCTTTTCCTCCCTGTCTTCTTTCCTTCTCTCTCTCTCTTGCCTGTCTTCTTTCCTTCTCTCTCTCTCTTCCTGCCTTCTTTCCTTCTCTCACCCTCCCTCTCTCTCCCTCCCTGCCTGTCTTCTTTCCTTCTCTCTCTTGCTTCCTGCCTGTCTTCTTTCCCTCTCTCTCTTTCCGCCTCTCTCTCTCTCTCTCTCTCTCTCTCTCTCTCTCTCTCTCTCTCTCTCTCTCTCTGTCCTTCAGTATGTTTGATGTTGGAGGGCAAAGAGATGAAAGGAGGAAATGGATTCAGTGCTTCAATGGTAAGAAGCATCTGTTAAACTCTGTGTGTGTTAGTAAAGTGAGGAACAGTCCATATGTTTTGTTATGTCATGCTATGCTGTGCTAAAGACTTACAGTGGGACCAAGTGCAGTAGTATTAAAAGTAGTATTTAAAGATAATAATAGATATAATTAACAGTAGTATTTAAAGAATGTTTAACTATAATTAAGTTTTTCCTGGTGGTGGTAGTAGTACTAGTATTACTAGTTGTAGCTGTCTTTATTAAACAGATGTGACAGCCATCATCTTCGTAGCAGCAAGCAGTAGTTATAACATGGTGATCAGAGAAGATAACTCAACCAACCGACTTAGAGAATCACTGGATCTCTTCAAATCCATCTGGACCAACAGGTAATCTCAAAAACCAACCAGTTAACTTGTTTAATAGCTTACTGAGCTAACAAGACACTCATCAATACTAGTTTAATGACTGGCTGACTGAATCAAGCCAACAAGTTAGCAAGTGAAGTTACTTGACAACTAGTTAACTGGAAAGATAACCGTTCAGAAGTTATAAGAGCATTGTGGTTGCTTTACTTGCTGGTAGTCTATTGAGTCCGATGATGACATCCCTCCTCGCAGTCACGCCATGTGATCTCCATGATTCACTGCTCCAGCAACCTTAGGTGGTGGTTGCATGTGACCCAGGCTTCACAGCTGTATAGGAGAGTTGTGACGCAGACGGCTTTGTAAATGGCAGTTTTGGTGTGCAGGTGGAGGTGTTTCTTTTGGAAGACCTTACATTGGAGTTTGTCGAAGGCTACAGAGACTTGTTTGATTCTATTATGAGTTAAGTGATTAGTGTTGCAGCCCTCAGAAAGGATGCTGCCCAGGTATTTGAAAGATGGAAAAGCTGAGTGGTTGGTGTTCTATAGTGGGTGGGGGGCTGGACCTCCATTGGCATAACACCTCAGTCTTGGTGGTGTAGAGTGATAGACCCAGCCTGCTGTAGGCATTCACAACTGTGGGAATGATGGTTTGTAGGTCTTCTGGTGTGTGAGCTACAAGAACGTAGTCATCAGCATACTGCAGCTCAAGGACCTGCACTGCAGACAACTTGGTGGTTGCCTGGAACCTTCGAATGTTGACAGGGTTTCCATCTAATCCCACTACTGTCTTCCAGATCTTTATGAAAAAGCTTTGAGACACATAGGAGGAAAATGTTGAAGAGTACCGGTGCATGCACACACCCCTGCCTCACTCCAGTGCATACATTAAAGGGTGCCGATTCCTGTCCGCCTATGGCCACCCATGCCACCGTCTCATCATGGAACTGTGACAAAATGTTCACAGATTTTCTCAGACAGTCAAACTTTCTCAGTATTTTCCAAAATAGCTCTCAATTCATTGTAAAAAGCTTTGGAGAGGTTGACAAAAGCCATGAAAAGGTCCTGATGTTGTTCACGGCACTTTTCTTGTAGCCGACTTACTGTTAAAATCAAACCCACAGTTCTCCTGTTCTTCCACAAACCACACTGTGACTCTGGCAGCAGATGTTCTGTCAAGTGCATCACCATCCTGCAAACCATGACCTTTGCTAGGACCTTGTCTGCAACAACCAGTAGGGATATGCCACAACTGTTGCTGCAGATTGACTTGTCACCTGTTTTTGTACACGGAGACAATTTTAGCATCCCTCCATCATTTTTGAGGGACACTCTCCTGGTCCCAGACCTGCAGGATGTAATAATAATAATAATAATAATAATAGTAATAATAAATTAAACTTATATAGCGCTTTTCTAACACTCAAAGTGGCTTTACAATAAACTGGGTGAAACAAAACAACAGATAAACACAACACAGACATACAGGGGTGGATGGGAAGGGGGGAGGGAGAAGACATACAGGGATGGATAGGAAAGGGGAGGGAGAAGACATACAGGGGTGGATGGGAAGGGGGGAGGGAGAAGACATACAGGGGTGGATGGGAAGGGGGGTTACAAGAGGGAGAAGCGGCAGCCACACACGATGCCAGCAGTACTCTCTGACTTGGACAGATGCAAAAGGGAAAGAAAAACAAACATCATAAATCACATAAATCACAAATGAAGTCTGAAGAGGTGAGTCCCGATTAATGACTTGAATGTGGGCAGACCGCAGCAGTGTCTGATGTGCTTGGGGAGGGAGTTGGGGAGGGAGTTGACGGAGGGAGCAGGTCAAGTGCTCGGTCCTTAGTCTGCCTCAGATTAGGGGTGGATGGGGGGGGCGGTAGATGTATACTGATAGATCATTCTGGTGCACATGTATCCTCCTTCTTTTAGGAGTTCTGCTGAGATACCATCACTGCCAGTATATATATCAAACTCCCTTTGATATATATTTTTGCTCTGTGCTGCTCACAGGATCAATCGTGAAATTAACTTCTGTGCTTGAGAATCCTGCAATCACATAACCTGGCACATCCACTGACAATGACTATTAGGTGATCTTTCAGTGTGGACAGGGTCACATTAATGTTCAGACTACACTACATATGTGAACATATGCATCCCAGGCTGCCTCTGAACGCATCCTGAGTGATCGGATCTCAAGACGTCTTGAAGATGCATCACATGCATTCAGGCCTGTATGTAGAGTGATTTCCCAGCTTCCTTTGGGATGATGACCTCTCCACGGGTATCTCTCCACCTGCTGAGGTGTCGATCATACTGGTCAGGTCACCCACTCTTGTCTCCATGTGAGAACCTCAGGCTCTTCATGGCTTTGAAAGAATGTGTTTCCTGCCTTATCCAAACGATGCAGGCCTAAATAAAAACACAAGCCTGTAACTGAGATGATGGACTGAAAATGTCAGGACTTGCTTTGATTTGAGTATATTTTAAGCTCTAGAACCTAAACGGTTGCCTTCCTTGTATGTCTTTTTGTTGTGGTTGTTGTTTGAGTTGTTAAATCTGGAAGCTAGCTAGCAGACACCTCATCTGTTTAGCAGAGTGCTTAGTCAGCTAGCTAGCAATCTGTGTTCCGATTGGTTGGAAATTAGCTAACTGGGTTGTAATTGATCCATCAGGTTCCTGAAGACCATCTCAGTCATCCTGTTCCTAAACAAACAAGATATGCTGGCAGAGAAAATTCTGGCAGGAAAATCCAAACTGGAGGACTACTTCCCAGAATACACACAGTACACAGTGCCTACTGATGGTAGTACTGACATGTACATACACTCACATACATATATACACACACACTCAGGTACATACACAGTACCTGCTGACAGTAGTATGGAGGGTTTTTTGTATGTTTATCTCAGCATTTCTCTGGTGTGTGTGTGTGTGTGTGTGTGTGTGTGTGTGTGTGTGTGTGTGTGTGTGTGTGTGTGTGTGTGTGTGTGTTGTCCAGCTGTACCTGATGCTGAGGAACACCCCAGTGTGACGAGAGCCAAGTTTTTCATCAGAGACGAGTTTCTGGTAAAATACAAACACACACAAACATGTAGAGAAGTGTTGAATATACAGCCCATGTGGAGCAGTGTGTCTGTATTTGTGTTTTGTCTCTACGTATGTGTTGTTGTGTGTTACAGAGGATCAGTACAGCGAGTGCTGATGGGAAACATTATTGTTATCCTCACTTCACCTGCGCTGTTGACACAGAGAATATCCGCCGAGTCTTTAATGACTGCCGTGACATCATTCAGCGAATGCACCTCAGACAGTACGAGCTGCTCTGACTGGCCAGACTCCACTTCAGTCAGTAACCTCCAACTGCCTTCCTCACGTTGCTGACCACTCAGAGATGAACCCTGGTATGTGTGTGGGCAGGAGGTAGAATGTTCAGCCAGGCTGCTGCTCGTTTAATCTGATGAGGGAAGAATAACCAGGCATTCATTTGGTGAGTCACACAGACGGGGGACAAGTTGAAGGAAAGCCAACATGAAGTGTGTCAGGAAGGTGCTGGGCCCCCACGAGCCTCCAGAACAGCTTCAGTGCTCCTTGTCCTAGATTCCACTGAACTCTGCTGGAGGGATGGACACCATTCTTCCAGATATTCTCTCGTTTGGTGTGTTGATTGTGGTGGTGGTGGTGGAAAGTGGCCCGGGGCTTTGTTTTGCTTCATGGTTTGGGTCTCCTCAGAGAGGCGGGTCATTTCAAATCAATACAAAGTTATTCTTTTTATTTTGACAGGTCTCTTTATCGATTTTTCCATGACAAAGGCAAAAATAAAATAAATGTAATGAACACCAGAATTTACTTCCCCCATCCCACCCCCCTGCCTGAAGCCCTGCTCACCCCCCAAACACCTGCTCAACCCCCTGCCCAAACCCCCGAACCCCTGCCCACCCCCCGCCCGAACCCTGAACACCTGCTCACCCCCTGCCCGCCCACCTGTCTTCTCCCCCGCCCAAACCCCTACCCACCCCCAAGTCACTTCCTCCACCTGGCTCCTAAACTTAAATTATTTTAAAAAAGTTAATAGTAAAACAACATATGGGAAAAAAGAAAAAAAAGCAACACACAAAGGTCGATACAGATATCAAAAAGAAATCAATATAGATATCAATACAGATATAAATATAGAAATCAATATAGATATCAATACAGATATAAATATAGAAATCGATATCGATATCAATATAGATGTCAATACAGGTATCAAGACAGATATCAATATAGAGATCAATACAGATATATGGATATCAATATAGAGATCAATACAGATATAAATATATCAGTATAGATATCAATACAGATATCAAGTAAAACAATGTGTAAAAGCACTTGGATACAATAAGCGGTAATAGTGAATATGGGATTGTAGTAAATAAAAACTGGATGTAAAAGTGAGTAGTAATAAACAGTGAAGGTAAAGAAAGAAAAATCAGTCAGGTTATAATCTCAAGGCTGATGTATTTTTGAGAAAGGATATAAACAGTATGTGTTGTGTTGCCAGGCCTCCACATGAGACCAGCAAGTTTCCCGCATTGTTTCCAACTCCTCTGTCATTCCTGTTCGTGTAGTTCGTCTCCTGCAGGCACAAAAACATGGTGGGATTGTGTTTCTTCCACTTCTGAACAATGAGACACCCAGTAGTGTTGCAAAGTGAAGAGCAGAATAAGGATGATTTATGTGGAACATGTAATAAGCAGGACATAACATACAGATAATCCATGACCAACAATCTGAGGTGATAAACAAATCCACACATCAGACTCAGAGAACACATCTCCGTATGCACCACATGAGTTCTTCCGTGTTGGAAAAGCAGTAGGAGGAAGTGTACACTTATTTTTCCTACCCCTTCTCACCTACTCTTAAGTTAATTCAGCTACTTTACATTTCAAACTCACTTCCCACTGTACTGTGTACGTCACATAAAATGTTGTGCAGCACAATACAAACTCACCTACCGTGAACAATAAGAGAAAAAACATCAACACACGAGAGAAAGAGAAAGTAAAACACATGATAACGTCATGTAACAAGAATAAAGACATGCTAATGTCATGTAGCAGGAATAAACACATGCTAATGTCATGTAGCGAGAATAAAGACATGCTAATGTCATGTAGCATGAATAAACACATGCTAACGTCATGTAGCAAGAATAAAGACATGCTAGTGTAGACATGCTAATGTCAAGTAGCAAGAATAAACACATGCTAACGTCATGTAGCATGAATAAAAACATGCTAATGTCATGTAGCAGGAATAAACACATGCTAACGTCATGTAGCAAGAATAAACAAATGCTAATGTCATGTAGCAAGAATAAACAAACCTTAATGTCATATAGCAAGAATAAACACATGCTAATGTCATGTAGCAGGAATAAACACATGCTAACGTCATGTAGCAAGAATAAACAAATGCTAACAGTAGCAGGAATAAACGCATGCTAATGTCATGTAGCAGGAATAAACACATGTTAATGTCATGTAGCAAGAATAAACACATGCTAATGTCATGTAGCAGGAATGAACACATGCTAATGTCATGTAGCAAGAATAAACATGCTAATGTCACGTAGCAGGAATAAACACATGCTAATGTCATGTAGCAGGAATAAACACATGTCAGTGCTACGTACAACCCACATATCCACTCGCTGTCATGGAAAGGAAAATGACAAAAAAAGTAATAGATGTTTAGAGGTAAATAAAATGTAGACAGGTAACACTTCATTGTCCCTATATCTCTAGAGAATCAGACCTTTGTACTTCTTCTTGAACTGTGTAGTGTTTGTACTTTGTTGGAGTTCCATGCTCACACTGTCTGTGAATGTTCTCATTCATCCAGGTCATGGTTATACAAAGGAGTTGAATCAAGTGCAACTGGTCTTAGATGAGAGGCGAAACGTCTTCACGGATATATACCAAGTCCAGTTGCACTTGATTCAACTCCTTTGGAGAACCATGACGACCTGGATGAATGAGAACATTCACAGACATGTTGCGGAACAATTTGGGTCTGACACCCTTAAAATGGTGAGGGAATATGAAAGGATGGCTCGGAAGATTGCAGACTACAGAAACCACTTGTGATTCAATCTGAGATGCAGACAACACAGGCTCATACCCACTAGCCTGCGCACCACAATGAAAGGACACAGAGCAGACAGAATCATAGAGAAGGCACAGAATCAACTCCTGAAAGAAAGAGTGAGACAGGTCCATTTCACTATTGAAGGGCTGAAGGAGAAATCTGACCAACTACTCCAGCAAATAACATCCCACTTGCCTGGTGCAGTCTTGCAGAGGATCACTGATTTCACCAAGAAAGCCCAACTATCTCAACACCACAAAACCAAAGAAAGGCAGAGAAGGAAGTTTCAAAACTTACAGCGACGAACCAACAACACTAGCCAAGAAGATATACTTACCTGGAGACAAAAGACAGAACATCCCACACAAAACGGAACGCAGAACAGATGGATCAAGAATCTGTCGGACAAGGTACTTACCCAATCACAGAAGGAGGTCTTAGCCAAAGGACTGAACTTCGCCATGACACCCAAACAACTACCTATAGTTGACCACATCGCATCCACAGAATCAGCCATAAGGAAAAACAAGCTAACGGAAACCGAGGCGGAACAGCTTAGGTTAAAGGTATCGGCAGCTCCGTCCAATGTGAAACTCCCTCCTTCCAACCTAACCATGGAGGAAAGGAAAGCCGTGAAGCCCTGAGCAAGGACGAAAACATCACTATCCTTCCAGCAGATAAGGGGAGATGCACGGTGATCCTCAACACAACAGACTACCACGCCAAGATCACGTCATTACTCAGCGACACCGACACCTATGATGAACCTCTGAGACACGATCCTACTAGTGGTTACAAGAGGAGAATAATAGAGTACCTACAGAAACTACAGAAAGGAGGAACCATTGATCGGATACAATACCACCGTCTCTACCCACAAGATAACATTCCATGCATATATGGACTCCCTAAGATCCATAAAGATGGAACCCCCCCTCAGGCCCATCGTCAGCAGCATAAACTCGGTCACATACAACATTGCCAAACATATAGCCAACATCTTGACCTCTTTAGTGGGCGAAACACCTCACCATATCCAAAACTCCATTGACTTCGTGGACAAGGTCCAAGGTGTGAAATTGGAACCGGATGAAACCATGGTATCCTACGACGTGACCTCGTTATTCACCTGCATCCCAACCATGGAGGCTTTGGAAACTGTGAGGCAACGTTTGCTACGGGACGACACCCTCCACAATAGGATCAACCTCAGCCCAGACCAGGTCTGCCAACTACTGGACCTTTGCCCGAACACTACATATTTCCAATTCAGGGGCCAGTTTTACAGACAGAAACATGGCCGTGCAATGGGCTCACCAGTATCGCCCATTGTGGCCAACTTATATATGGAAGAGGTAGAACACAGGGCCCTGAACTCCTTCAGAGGAACACCTCCGAGCCACTGGTTCAGATATGTGGACGACACATGGGTCAAAATCCAAACACAAGAGGTGCAAGCATTTACCAAACACATCAACTCAGTGGACAAGAACATTAAGTTGACAAGGGAAGACGTAAAGAACAACAGTTTGCCCTTCTCTGACTGTGATGTCCACATTGGGGAAGACAGGAGCCTCCACGTTGGGGTTTACAGGAAACCTACACACTCAGACCAATATCTACTTTTCGACTCACACCACCCTCTGGAACACAAACTGGGCGTCATCAG
Organism: Lampris incognitus; assembly: GCF_029633865.1. NCBI lineage: Eukaryota > Metazoa > Chordata > Actinopteri > Lampriformes > Lampridae > Lampris > Lampris incognitus. The sequence goes on along the minus strand of NC_079229.1, from coordinate 39,930,551 downwards.
AACTTTCCAACACAGAGCTGACAATGTGCCCAGCAGCGCTCAGGCCCAACGAGAAGAACACAAACACCTGAGGGGAGCTTTAAAAACCTGCGGCTACCCCAGTTGGACTTTTGTGAAAACTGCAACACGTTCCAAAAAGACCAACCAGGTGAGCAACGAGGACAAAAGGAACAGAAGGAATAGCACAGTCATCCCGTATGTTTCTGGGGTCTCCAAGAAACTCGGGAGAATTTTCAACAAATACCGCATCCCGGTATACTTCAAACCCAGCAACACACTCCGACAACACTGGTTCATCCCAAAGACTGTGTACCACACACCCGGAAAAGCAATCTGGTGTATACCGTACAATGCAATGAGGATTGCACTGACCTATACATAGGAGAAACCAAACAACCACTACTCAAACGGATGGCCCAACACAGAAGGCCAAACTCCTCAGGACAAGACTCAGCAGTCTATCTACACCCAAAGGAGAAGACACACTCCTTCGAGGACAGCAACGTACACATTTTGGACAGAGAAGACAGATGGTTTGAAAGAGGGGTGAAAGAAGCCATCTATGTGAAACTGGAAAAACCATCCCTCAACAGAGGAGGAGGTCTGCGACACCACCTATCTCCCACTTACAACGCCGTCCTTTCATCTCTACACAGGAGACTCAAGAAGCCTAGCCTCCAAGAACAACAGTCGGTCACTAATGGCTCCAACGACTCTCATGACCACTGAACAATGATGTCGAAACGAACACCCCCAACGACCGTCGCTGCTAAACAAATGCAAATCAATAGCTCCGATGGCGACGGGCCCGGCTGGACATCGGAGCACAAGAGAGCCATGCATATCAATAGCTCCGATAACGACGGGCGCGGCTATAACATCGGTAGACAAAAGAGCCACGCATATCTATGGCTCTGTTAGTGACGGGCGTTGGTAAACATCGGAACACAAAGAGCCATGGACATCTATACCTCTGACAATGACTCCAAAGAGGATAAATATCTGAGTCTCATCAGCAGCCAGTCAAACTAGCTTGGTCTAGACAGAAAGGCACGAACTGAGGAAGCCTCTCGGATGAGAGGCGAAACGTCTTCACGGATATATACCAGGTCAAGTTGCACTTGAGTCATGCTCACACTGTTCCACAGTTTTACCACACATATTGAAATGCCCCTACTCTTCAAAGTTGTACCAACACATAATTTCTTGAGGTTTAAATTTCCCTCTCAAATGATATTGCCCTTCTCTATCTGAGAGTATTTGTGTATAGTATTGGGTAGTAGATTGTTTCTTGCTCTGAACATTATTTGTGCTGTGTTAAATTCAACTAAAGCCCTGAACTTCCAGGCACTTGAGTTTAACAACAGCTTGTTGGTGTGTTCACCATATCCTACATTATCAACTGTCCTGATAGCTCTGTTCTGTAGTGTACATAATGGTTGTAGTCTACATAACGGTTGTAGTGTACATAATCGTTAGAGTATATGTAGAGTGGTTCTGTGCGTTGTGTAGTTTGTTGGTGTGACTGACGACACTACGATGACCAAGTAGATGATAATGTATTTATTGCCATCAGGAGCCTGTATGAAAACAGTACACAGCAGTGAATATATAGGTCTCCTTCCACATACAGTGCCCACAGCCATCTCTTTCAAAGTCCAAAGGAAAGGGAACGCACCAGGCGCGAACAAGGAGCTTGTTCCACAACAAAAGAGTCCATTAAATTATAGCTTCTTCATAATGCCAAATATCAGCTTTGAAATGTTATGACCGGATTCTGTCAACTTTATGACTTCCAAAATGGACTTAGACCATTATATATGTACTAATGCATTGCCAGAAGTTAATATGAAATCAGGAAGTCACCCTAATAAACAAAACCAGTTGGTATCGTCCTCTGCGCTAGAATTTCCGCTCTGGAACCTTTCACAATAAGAGACCAGTCATTCTTATAAGGCATATCAAACTAAAGACTCAAGCCACAATCTAGCATAACAACATCACTATTCTACATGTACATAATGGTTTTAGTGTACATAATGATTGTAGTGTACATAATGGTTGTAGTGTACATAATGGTTGTAGTATACATAACTGTTGTAGTGTACATAGTGGTTGCAGTATACATAATGGTTGTAGTATACATAATGGTTGTAGTTTACATAATGGTTGCAGTGTACATAACTGTTGTAGTATTCATAATGGTTGTAGTATACATAATTGTTGTAGTGTACATAATGGTTGTACCATAAATAATGGTTATAGCGTATATAATGGTTGTAGTGTACATAACGGTTGTAATATGCATAATGGTTGTAGTGTACATAATGGTTGTGGTGTTCATAATGGTTGTAGTGTACATAATGATTGTAATATATATGGTTGTAGTATGCATAATGGTTGTAGTATACATAATGGTTGTTAAGTGCACATTATGGTTGTAGTATACATAATGGTTGTTAATTGCACATTATGGTTGTAGTATACATAATGGTTGTAGCGTACATAATGGTTGTAGTATATAGTGTGGTTGTAGTATGCATAATGGCTGTAGTGTACATAATGGCTGTCATATACATAATGGTTGTAGCGGACATAATGGTTGTAGTATACATAATAGTTGTTGAGTGCACATTATGGTTGTAGGTTGTTGTTGTAGGTGTTACCCCATACTTCAACACAGTAGATCAGATATGGTATAATAAATGAACACTACAGAGTGTACAATGATTTATGATCCAGAATGTGACTTGCTTTCCCCATGATGCAATGCTTCTTGCCAGCTTTGCTCGTACATGTTATGTGAGGTTTCCAGCTGATTTTGTGGTTTACTATCACACCTAGGACTTTAAATTAAAGTATTACTTAGTTTGGGAGCTATTGAAGAGCCCTTATGCACAATACCAACAGTGCTACTACAGGTCAAGGGTCAATATTTATTTGAAACAGAGGAAAAGGTTCTGAAGATAGATTGACAAAATTGTGTCAAAGAAGGACAAGACCAGAACATTTGAATAAGTCTTGCTGTGACCTGATGACACCTGTCACAGAGAGGGCTTATGCCAGGTTTTATTTTAGCACGTCTTGTCTTGGTCCAGTAAACTCTGTGAATAAGCTTCTATTGAATAAGGCTATGACAAGTACAAATAGAGGTATAGATTTTGGAAACAACATGTCATTTCACATCTGAAAATGTAAAGTCGAGATCATCTTCCCAAGGTTGTTTAGAAGAAAAAATGGGAGTGGGTGTGAGAAAGGGAATCAGACCATACAGGCGAGATATAGAACCCCTATTACTAGTTATTGACCTCTAGGATGTTATCCAAGTCAGGTTTAGGGGGAATGTGTGGGAATTGGGGATAGGTGTTTCTCACAACGTGGTGAACTTGAAAATATCTGCTGATGCCTGCAGCCATGCCAACATGTACCCTGGCTCTGCCAAATGACGGAAGCTAAGCAGGTATGGGCTTGGCTAGTACTTGGATGGGAGACCTCCGAGGAAAACTGAGTTGCTGCTGAAAGTGGTGTTGGTGGGCCAGTAGGGGGCAGTCCTCCCTCTGGTCTTAATGAAAAAACAACAAATAATCCCAGTGCAGTGATGGGGACACTGTGCTGTAGGAGATGACGTCCTTCAAATGAGACGTTAAAACCGACGTCCTGATTCACTGTGGTCATTAAAGATCCCATGGCACTTATCACAAAGAGTAGAGGGTTCCCCGGTGTCCTGGCTCTCTCCATCTGGCCTTCTAATCATCCCCCCTATGTAATTGGCCCAATGACTCCTCCGTCTCCACCTCAAACTGCTGTGTTGTGAGCGTTCTGGTGCATAATGGCTGCCGTGCATCACCCAGGTGGTGCTACACATTGGTGGTGGTTGAAGTGAGTTACCCCCTTCACTGTGAAGCACTTTGGGTGCCTAGATAAAGTGCTATATACAGATCCTGGCGTAATAGTGGACAATAAATTATGTTGGAAACCACATATAAATTATACCAAGGCTACAGTATCCAAATCAATTGCAATACTATTCAAAGTCAAAGATCTTCTAAATCAAGCTTCACTTTTTTTTACACCTTGTACTGTTCCCTCATACTTCCATACATCACCTACTGTGTGGAAGTGTGGGGGAACACATACATATAAAACCAACACTGATTCAATCTTCATTATTCAAAAAAGAGCCATAAGAATAGTAAACAAAGACAATTACAGAGAACCAACAAACTAACTCTTTATCAAACTAAAAACACTAAAATTCAAAGATCTGGTGGACTTTAAAACTGCTCAAATCACGTACAAAGTATTAAATCATAAAGTACCCAACAGTATCCAGGGGTTGTTCCAGTTGAGGGAAAGTAATTATGACCTGAGAGGAATATGTACACATAAACAAAACCTAGTAAGGACAAATACAAAATATCACTGTGTCACAACCAAAGGAGTCAAGATATGGAACAATTGCAGTGATGAAATTAAAACATGTGAATCAATAATCAAATTTAAAATACTCTTTAAAAATAATATGTTGAACAGATATGGCATGGAGCTGTGACATCTTGTTTGAGTTGTTCTTGAGTTGTTTTAATGTTTGCTTTGCACTAGCTTTGTTCTTGTTCTGTTGAATGAATTATCTTTGTTTGATTTACTAGACATCATGGTCACTGGCGGTAGATGAAAGGGGGTAGGACTAGAAAAGTTTTTTTTTAACTTCTGCCTACTCCTTTTCGAACTGCTGAGATTTGAAACAAATGTTTGATGATGATATTACTTGTTTGTTTTGAGTTTTTTCTTTTATTTTGTTTTATTATACATTTTCGTTTTGTTTTTTTAACGTTCGAAACAAACAAAAATATACTACTAAGAAAAGTACTCACCCCCCTTGACAGTCAACACTAATTTCTGCATTATAAAAGACACTCACACATGTGGTCCTGAACAATATTGTTGTTGTGAACCCATAAGCTCTAACAGCAAACCCAGAGCCAAAATAAGGTATGTTTCACTGACTTTATGTTAATAAATTAAAAACTAAAATATAGTGCTTGCATAAGTATTCACCCTCCACATATCAGTACTTTGTAGAGTACCTTTTTGGGGTAAGTATGTACAAACTTTGCACATTCTTCTGGAGTAATTTTTGCCAATTTTTCTTGGCAGAACTTGTACAGGTCTTGAAGGTTGGTGGGATGACACCTCTGGACTGCGATTTTCAATCTGTGCCACAGATTTTCAATGGGGTTGAGGTCCGGACTTTGACTTGGCCACTCCAGAACGTTCACCTTGTTGCTGAGCCATGCCATTGTTGTTTTAGGCTTGTGCTTAGGATCGTTGTCCTCCTGGAAGGTGAACCTTCTCCCAAGCTTCATTTTATGGCAGACTGCAGCAGGTTATCTTCCAATATGTCCCTGTATTTAGCTCCATCCATTCTTCCCTCTATGTGAAGAAGGTTCCCAGTGCCTGCAGAGGAAAAGCAACCCCATAAGCATTATGCCGCCGCCGCCATGTTTCACTGTAGAGAGGGTGTTTTTTAGGGCATGAGCAGTGTTAGGTTTGCCCCACACATAACGCTTTGAGTTTTGGCCAAAAAGCTCAGCTTTCATCTCATCTGACCACAAAACTTTTACCCACATCCTAACTGGGTCTCTCTCGAGCTTGGTAGCAAACTGCAAGCGTGGTTTTATACGCATAGTTTTGAGCAATGGCTTCATTCTTGCCACCCTCCCATACTGGCCAGATTTATGGAGAGCCGTGATATGGTTGACTCCTGGAGTACATTTACTCCAGTTTCAGCAACTGACCTCTGGAGCGCCTTCAAAGAGATTGCAGGATCATCTGTGGCTTTCCTCGTCAGCCCACGTCTTGCTTGGACACTCAGCTTTGAGGGACGGCCTGTCCTACAAAGTGTCTGGGTGTTGTGATACAGCTTCCACTTTCTGACAGTGGATCCATCAGTGTTCCGTGGGACATCCAAACACTTGGATATTGTTTTGTGTCCCTTTCCCTCCTTCTGCATTTTAATCACTTTGTCTCTTACTTCAGTATTCTGATGCTTTGTCTTCATTTTCTGATGGAGTTCACGCCCGGCTAATGAACACAGTGATTTTATATCCATACACCAGACCGTTACTTTAATATCTTACAGGTGCACACTGGTTATGTCCAGTTGTGTTAACCGGAGTTTGCTGTAGGAATAATTTGTCATTTGTGTTAACTTGGAGCTTTCAGAACACAAGGAGATGAATACTTATGCAAGCACTATATTTTTGTTTTTAATTTATTAATAAAAAGCGAAACATAACTTATTTTGGTTTTGGGAACATGCTGTTAGAGCTTATGGGTTCACAAAAATAATATTGTACAGGAACAGATGTGTGAGTGTCTTTTATAATCCAGAAATTACTGATGACTGTCAAGGGGGTTGAATACTTTTGCAAGGCACTGTATAGGTTCTGAACTGAATTGCCCTTCTGGGATAAATAAAGTTCTCTGAATCTGAATAGGTTCTTAATTGTTATGAGCCCTTTTTTATACCTGTCGCCGAACACATCATCCAATAAGGAGGGAGGGAATGGGGGATTCCCCCCCCTTTTTTTTCCCCCAATTGTATCTGGCAAATTACCCCACTCTTCCGAGCCACCCCAGTCGCTGCTCCGCCCCCTCTGCTGAGGAGCATTAAGAAATAGAACCAGAACAAACACATAGCTTTTATTCTGCACGGCGGCAGCATTAAGAAATAGAACAAGAACAAACACATAGCTTTTATTCTGCACGGCGGCAGCATTAAGAAATAGAACAAGAACAAACACATAGCTTTTATTCTGCACGGCGGCAGCATTAAGAAATAGAACAAGAACAGACATATCTTTTATGCTGCACGGCGGCAGCATTAAGAAATAGAACAAGAACAAACGCACAGCTTTTATTCTGCACGGCGGCAGCATTGAGAAATAGAACAAGAACAAACACATAGCTTTTATTCTGCACGGCGGCAGCATTAAGAAATAGAACAAGAACAAACACATAGCTTTTATTCTGCACGGCGGCAGCATTAACAAATAGAACAAGAACAAACACATAGCTTTTATTCTGCACGGCGGCAGCATTAAGAAATAGAACAAGAACAAACACATAGCTTTTATTCTGCACGGCGGCAGCATTAAGAAATAGAACCAGAATAAACACATAGCTTTTATTCTGCACGGCGGCAGCATTAAGAAATAGAACAAGAACAAACACATAGCTTTTATTCTGCACGGCGGCAGCATTAAGAAATAGAACAAGAACAAACACACAGCTTTTATTCTGCACGGCGGCAGCATTAAGAAATAGAACAAGAACAAACACATAGCTTTTATTCTGCACGGCGGCAGCATTAAGAAATAGAACAAGAACAAACACATAGCTTTTATTCTGCACGGCGGCAGCATTAAGAAATAGAACAAGAACAAACACAGCTTTCATGCTGCACGGCGGCAGCATTAAGAAATAGAACCAGAACAAACACATAGCTTTTATTCTACACGGCGGCAGCATTAAGAAATAGAACCAGAATAAACACATAGCTTTCATGCTGCACGGCGGCAGCATTAAGAAATAGAACAAGAACAGACACATAGCTTTTATTCTGCACGGCGGCAGCATTAAGAAATAGAACCAGAACAAACACATAGCTTCTATTCTGCACGGCGGCAGCATTAAGAAATAGAACAAGAACAGACACATAGCTTTTATTCTGCACCGCGGCAGCATTAAGAAATAGAACCAGAACAAACACATAGCTTTTATTCTGCACGGCGGCAGCATTAAGAAACAGAACAAGAACAAACACATAGCTGTTATTCTGCACCGCGGCAGCATTAAGAAATAGAACCAGAACAAACACATATCTTTCATGCTGCACGGCGGCAGCATTAAGAAATAGAACAAGAACAGACACATAGCTTTTATTCTGCACGGCGCCAGCATTAAGAAATAGAACCAGAACAAACACATAGCTTCTATTCTGCACGGCGGCAGCATTAAGAAATAGAACAAGAACAGACACATAGCTTTTATTCTGCACCGCGGCAGCATTAAGAAATAGAACCAGAACAAACACATAGCTTTTATTCTGCACGGCGGCAGCATTAAGAAACAGAACAAGAACAAACACATAGCTGTTATTCTGCACCGCGGCAGCATTAAGAAATAGAACCAGAACAAACACATATCTTTCATGCTGCACGGCGGCAGCATTAAGAAATAGAACCAGAACAAACACATAGCTTTTATTCTGCACGGCGGCAGCATTAAGAAACAGAACAAGAACAAACACATAGCTGTTATTCTGCACCGCGGCAGCATTAAGAAATAGAACCAGAACAAACACATATCTTTCATGCTGCACGGCGGCAGCATTAAGAAATAGAACCAGAATAAACACATAGCTTTTATTCTGCACCGCGGCAGCATTAAGAAATAGAACAAGAACAGACACATAGCTTTTATTCTGCACGGCGGCAGCATTAAGAAATAGAACCAGAATAAACACATAGCTTTTATTCTGCACCGCGGCAGCATTAAGAAATAGAACCAGAACAAACACATAGCTTTTATTCTGCACGGCGGCAGCATTAAGAAACAGAACAAGAACAAACACATAGCTGTTATTCTGCACCGCGGCAGCATTAAGAAATAGAACCAGAACAAACACATATCTTTCATGCTGCACGGCGGCAGCATTAAGAAATAGAACCAGAACAAACACATAGCTTTTATTCTGCACGGCGGCAGCATTAAGAAATAGAACAAGAACAGACACATAGCTTTTATTCTGCACGGCGGCAGCATTAAGAAATAGAACCAGAATAAACACATAGCTTTTATTCTGCACCGCGGCAGCATTAAGAAATAGAACCAGAACAAACACATAGCTTTTATTCTGCACGGCGGCAGCATTAAGAAACAGAACAAGAACAAACACATAGCTGTTATTCTGCACCGCGGCAGCATTAAGAAATAGAACCAGAACAAACACATATCTTTCATGCTGCACGGCGGCAGCATTAAGAAATAGAACCAGAACAAACACATATCTTTCATGCTGCACGGCGGCAGCATTAAGAAATAGAACCAGAACAAACACATAGCTGTTATTCTGCACCGCGGCAGCATTAAGAAATAGAACAAGAACAAACACAGCTTTCATGCTGCACGGCGGCAGCATTAAGAAATAGAACAAGAACAAACACATAGCTTTTATTCTGCACGGCGGCAGCATTAAGAAATAGAACAAGAACAAACACATAGCTTCTATTCTGCACGGCGGCAGCATTAAGAAATAGAACAAGAACAAACAGCTTTTATTCTGCACGGCGGCAGCATTAAGAAACAGAACAAGAACAAACACATAGCTTTTATTCTGCACGGCGGCAGCATTAAGAAACAGAACAAGAACAAACACATAGCTTTTATTCTGCACGGCGGCAGCATTAACAAATAGAACAAGAACAAACAGCTTTTATTCTGCACGGCGCCAGCATTAAGAAATAGAACAAGAACAAACACATAGCTTTTATTCTGCACGGCGGCAGCATTAAGAAATAGAACCAGAACAAACACATAGCTTTTATTCTGCACGGCGGCAGCATTAAGAAATAGAACAAGAACAAACACATATCTTTTATTCTGCACGGCGGCAGCATTAAGAAATAGAACAAGAACAAACACATAGCTTTTATTCTGCACGGCGGCAGCATTAAGAAATAGAACAAGAACAAACACATATCTTTTATTCTGCACCGCGGCAGCATTAAGAAATAGAACCAGAACAAACACATAGCTTCTATTCTGCACGGCGGCAGCATTAAGAAATAGAACAAGAACAAACACATAGCTTCTATTCTGCACGGCGGCAGCATTAAGAAATAGAACAAGAACAAACACATAGCTTCTATTCTGCACGGCGGCAGCATTAAGAAATAGAACAAGAACAAACAGCTTTTATTCTGCACGGCGGCAGCATTAAGAAACAGAACAAGAACAAACACATAGCTTTTATGCTGCACGGCGGCAGCATTAAGAAATAGAACCAGAACAGACACATAGCTTTTATTCTGCACGGCGGCAGCATTAAGAAACAGAACAAGAACAAACACATAGCTTTTATTCTGCACGGCGGCAGCATTAAGAAACAGAACAAGAACAAACAGCTTTTATTCTGCACGGCGCCAGCATTAAGAAATAGAACCAGAACAAACACATAGCTTCTATTCTGCACGGCGGCAGCATTAAGAAATAGAACAAGAACAAACACATATCTTTTATTCTGCACGGCGGCAGCATTAAGAAACAGAACAAGAACAAACACATAGCTTTTATTCTGCACGGCGGCAGCATTAACAAATAGAACAAGAACAAACAGCTTTTATTCTGCACGGCGCCAGCATTAAGAAATAGAACCAGAACAAACACATAGCTTCTATTCTGCACGGCGGCAGCATTAAGAAATAGAACAAGAACAAACACATATCTTTTATTCTGCACGGCGCCAGCATTAAGAAATAGAACCAGAACAAACACATAGCTTTTATTCTGCACGGCGGCAGCATTAAGAAATAGAACAAGAACAAACACATATCTTTTATTCTGCACCGCGGCAGCATTAAGAAATAGAACCAGAACAAACACATAGCTTCTATTCTGCACGGCGGCAGCATTAAGAAATAGAACAAGAACAAACACATAGCTTCTATTCTGCACGGCGGCAGCATTAAGAAATAGAACAAGAACAAACACATAGCTTCTATTCTGCACGCGGCAGCATTAAGAAATAGAACAAGAACAAACACACAGCTTTTATTCTGCACCGCGGCAGCATTAAGAAATAGAACCAGAACAAACACAGCTTTTATTCTGCACCGCGGCAGCATTAAACTGACCCAGAGCACAATGAACTACAAACACGTGCAAGTTAAAAACTACCATCCCCGACAGGAGAAGCAAAATAACCACAAGCGCAGCGCAAAGCTAACACCGGAAGTTAAGCTCTGCTGAAGAAGGCTAGGCTAAGCTAACAAATAGGCTCCAACACCATGGCAACAGTAAACAATGCGTCTCAGCGAAAGACCGTGCTGTCAGCAGAGTTTCCGAATCAACCATGTCAGCTCATTTACAGTGTAGTCAGACTCACCGTTGACGGCTTGAGAGGAGCACAGTCCGGCGCTTCTTGTGGTTGTTGGCAAACACATCAGTGATGTCTGGACCTCCGAGGCCTCCGTCCTTTGTTTGTTGGTGGCCAACAGGGCCGGGCTGCCGTCCCGGGCCGGGCTGCCGTCCCGGGCCGGGCTGCCGTCCCGGGCCGGGCTGCCGTCTCGGGCCGGGCTGCGGTTCCGTACAGAGTTCTGGATGGAGGCAAGAGAAGCTGCGTCCGCACGTTGCAGAGGTGACAGGCAGAGTCCGGGCGGTGCGGAAGAGTTGGTGTAAAGCGTGCTGGCAGGGCCGCATTAACGCAAGAAAGTCCGCCATGTCATCCACAGCATGTCGCTTGCTCTTCTCTCTTGCCAGCAGGCGCTCCACCTGGTGCAGCTCCGCGGTGAGGTTCTCTTCCGTCACTCCGCAGAACTGGGCCGCGGGCTGCACAGACGTCTTGTCTAGGGAAGACGCGTGTTTGGGGTGAGACTCCGGGAGCACACCTCCAGCCTCGGCTGAGAAACCACAAGTCTGTCTGTCGATCAGCGGGCAGAAACCGCGTGCGCACGCAGCGCATCTGGGGGGGGGGGCATATGAGCGACAGGTGAGCGCTCGATGGGGCCTCGACAACACACTCGTGTAGCCGTCGAGGGCGCTGTGCCCGTCTCCTTTCCGGAGGGGGGGGGGGTCCCGCACTGTACTCCGGCTTTGACGCACAGGTCCGTTGCTCGTTCCCGGGTTTCCCTCCACGACTCCTCTATCTACCGCAGAGTCCACTAGCTCCACTGGTGTGTCCAGCTGAAGGCTGGGAGGTTGGAGCTGGTCAGACATGGCCTTTGTGGTGCGGAAGGGATCCTGGAAAAGCGTGGGGAGCAAGAAACGTGTTCATCGGTACGTCCCCTCACGGCTCTGGCCTCGGTTCTCCTCCGTGCACTGGACTGAGACAGGACATCCACGAGTGTTGCTCTAAGTGCAGGTAGTGATTCACGGACAGCCACCGACGCTGAGTACTGACGGGCCCGGCGGGTGTCGGACAGGCTCTGAAGTTCGACTGGCGGTGCAGTTGCCGTTCCTCTCCGTTTCTTGATAAATGTGTCATGAGAGACATACAGTTGGAGAAAACAATGTGTACACTTTGAAAAGATTCTGCTGCTGCCTCCACGTTGCTGACCACATCAACCAACACAACACTAAGTTCAGTCTGTGCGCATGGCGGTGGACGTACAACGCACCTGGCACCTCCTGTTTAAATGTCTGCTGTACTCCGTTCTTGCACCCCGACATGGCGGCAGCCCCATCCTAATACTGTCCCACACACGTGTTGATCAGTGTTGCACTGGCCGAGGGTCTGCTTCATGCTTTTCAGAAGCCAGTCGGCACCAAGTCTTGATGAGAGGGTGGGCCCTCCTCGCTCTTTCTGGGCCTTTACTGGCACAAAGTCGTCATCATCATCATCGTATTCCTCCACATCATCCTCATCGTATTCCTCCACATCATCCTCATAATCAGTGACATCATCGTCATCATATTCCTCCACATCATCCTCATAATCAGTGACATCATCATCATCATCATTCTTAATCAGGGGAACTGCTTTCTGTTGAGCTGAGTCGAAGTACTCATCATTTTATCCTCTGTAGTAGCAGTAGGGAGCTGTTTCAATTCATCATCCATCAGGTCCATAGCTTTAATCCTTGCTTCTGATACAGCGATCTCTGTGTCTCAAGCTAATCTTTCTCTTTTAGCTTTCAGTTCTATCGCTTCTTTTTCTTTTTCTAATTCCAATCTCTTTTCTAATGCAGCTGCAAGTGCTCCAGCTTTCTTAGCCTCTGCTTGTCTACGAATGGAGGAGCCAGTGGATGACTACTACTACTTTTAGTACTGACAGACACATTTTCAGCTTCTTTTCCCTTTTCATTTGATGGAGCATCTTCTAGCCATTTTTTCCTGAAAGCTCTATGTGGTTTATGTCTTGGTAAAAGCCATTGGGTATGATCACTGTCCTTTTCCTCAACAGGCAATACATCCTGTACCATTTGACGCAGCGAGCGAAATTCTCCGATCAGACCACCAGAGGCGCTCATGTAACGTGCCGCTTGGCTCACACTGCCGTGTGCGTCAAGGCGAGGTTCTGGTCCACTTGTCTGACTGGTTATCTGAGCCAGTGGTGCCGTTCTTGCCTTCTTCTGCTTGGTCAACGCTTCCTTGGCGGCTTCATGCGTGAGTACTTCCTCACGCGCAACTCGCCCCGTTTGAGCCGCCCCCTCTCGGCTGGAGCCGCCGCGCCGACTCGGCCCGTGTCCCCGGCGTCCTGCTGCTCTTGTTCGGGGTCGGGGGCAGGAGGGAATAAACGAAACGAACCTAAATAGTGTAGCGAATTCGGGGGACAATGCAACCACAGGAACTGCCGCGGCCGGGACGCGAACCGGTACCGCCCGCACCGCAAGAGGCATCGCTAACCGCTCGACTAAAGGGTCAGACCCGCGAGCCAGCGGCCAGCGTGTCTTCTTATCCACGCACGTTACACTAGTAAAGCGACTGACAGCAAACAGCGCTTGTTACGTTGCGTAATGGCACATCACTCGTCATCCCTGGAGACGAGTCCTTATTAGGCTGCCTAATGAGCAACACCTGCCGCTCCTTTACTTGCCTCCTTCTTCCACGGCCTTTTCTAAAGCAATACTACCGGGCCGTTTCTATCACCAAGACGAGTCTTCCCCGCCTTCCCTTGACTTGCACGTCTCCGTTCACTTGCCTGGGACTTACTCACGGGAGGTGACTGCTCTTGCTGGCTGGCTGACCGGCTGGCTGGATGGCCGGCTGGCCGGCTGGATGGATGGCTGGCCGGCTCGATGGCTGGCTGGATGGCTGGCAGGCTGGATGGCCGGCTGGCTGGATGGCTGGCCGGCTGGCTGGATGGCTGGCTGGCTGGATAGCTGGCTGGCCGGCTGGCTGGCGCTTACTTGAATGAATGAGTGAGTGAAGCAACGTGTGTGTTTGTAGCAGTGCACATTCAGGCTAACGCGTAGCAGCAGGTGGAAAATGCTGCCTAACAGAAAGGTATGTCGCGACAACCCAAAGTTAACAAAAGAAAGCAAAAATAAAACTCAAACGTCCTTTCAAAAACGACATGAAATGATCGAAATAAGGTAAATCTCGCCGAAAAACTGTCAGCTTGGCGTCTTTCAGGTAGCCTAACGTGTGCGCCGGTATTTTCCTGGCGAGTGCTGATGACGTCATCCGGAGGTTCGCTATTTTATCCTAAATTAGTGTCGGTGTCATATCTGACCACTAGAGGGCTGCAACCAGCTGACCGGTCTTAAGGCTTCAACATGTTATACTTTGGCTCCTACACAGTTTATGTAATTACAGTCCCTTCTATCCAGATAAAACCATAATCACTAATCAATTATTTCAACAGAGTAACCAATTTTAACCACTTCAGCTTTAGGCCTTTAATGATTCCCCTCTCTATTTATCTGATACAGTGAAAAGTAGTACCCCCCCACCCCCACCCCAACCCCCACCCCGAACACACACTCGGCACGTTCCTCTGTCACGCCCCTGTACAAACCAGGTTGTCCTGGTCCACATGTGGTCTCTCCGACCAGGAAACCAAGGGACACTAGCGGCTAAGAGCACATGAAGAATAGACACAAGTAGAGACTTGCTTTTTTGTTTATTAAAATAACATGTATAATAAACATCTTCAAAAAATTATCAAATGTTTATGCTTTTTCATTTAACTTTTGAATGAATGAATTCTATTTTAAGGGTTATTGAATATGTAGGTAAATGACGTCAATGCCTCATCATCATCATCATCAGTTCTGTAACCTATGGAGGTCGTTGGAGCACAGCTGAAGCCTCAACAGGTCTCTTCCGCCGTTCCCTATCCATCTATCCATCTATCCATCTATCATCTATCCATCTATCATCTATCCATCTATCATCTATCATCTATCCATCTATCCATCTATCATCTATCCATCTATCATCTATCATCTATCCATCTATCATCTATCCATCTATCATCTATCATCTATCCATCTATCATCTATCATCTATCCATCTATCCATCTATCCATCTATCATCTATCCATCTATCATCTATCATCTATCCATCTATCATCTATCCATCTATCATCTATCATCTATCCATCTATCATCTATCATCTATCCATCTATCATCTATCCATCTATCCATCTATCCATCTATCATCTATCCATCTATCATCTATCCATCTATCATCTATCATCTATCCATCTATCCATCTATCATCTATCCATCTATCATCTATCATCTATCCATCTATCATCTATCCATCTATCATCTATCATCTATCCATCTATCATCTATCATCTATCCATCTATCCATCTATCATCTATCCATCTATCATCTATCATCTATCATCTATCCATCTATCATCTATCCATCTATCATCTATCATCTATCCATCTATCATCTATCCATCTATCCATCTATCATCTATCATCTATCCATCTATCCATCTATCATCTATCCATCTATCCATCTATCATCTATCATCTATCATCTATCCATCTATCATCATCATCTATCCATCTATCATCTATCCATCTATCATCTATCATCTATCCATCTGTCATCTATCCATCTATCATCTATCCATCTATCCATCTGTCATCTATCATCTATTCATCTATCATCTGTCATCTATCCATCTATCCATCTATCATCTATCCATCTATCATCTATCCATCTATCCATCTATCATCTATCATCTATCCATCTATCCATGTATCATCTATCATCTATCCATCTATCATCTATCATCTTTCCATCTATCATCTATCATCTATCATCTATCCATCTATCATCTATCATCTATCCATCTATCATCTATCAATCTATCCATCTATCATCTATCATTTATCCATCTATCCATCTATCATCTATCCATCTATCATCTATCCATCTATCCATCTATCATCTATCATCTATCCATCTATCATCTATCATCTTTCCATCTATCATCTATCCATCTATCATCTATCCATCTATCCATCTATCCATCTATCATCTATCCATCTGTCATCTATCATCTATCCATCTATCATCTATCAATCTATCCATCTATCATCTATCATTTATCCATCTATCCATCTATCATCTATCCATCTATCCATCTATCATCTATCCATCTATCCATCTATCATCTATCCATCTATCATCTATCCATCTATCATCTATCATCTATCCATCTATCATCTATCCATCTATCATCTATCATCTATCCATCTATCCATGTATCATCTATCATCTATCATCTATCCATCTATCATCTATCCATCTATCCATCTATCCATCTATCATCTATCCATCTATCATCTATCCATCTATCATCTCTCATCTATCATCTATCCATCTATCCATGTATCATCTATCATCTATCATCTATCCATCTATCATCTATCCATCTATCATCTATCCATCTATCCATCTATCATCTATCATCTATCCATCTATCATCTATCATCAGGTCATGCTTTGCAGAATGGTGATGCACTTGACAGAACATCTGCTGCCAGAGTCACAGTGCGGTTTCGGGAAGAACAGGAGAACTGTGGGTATGATTTTTCACAGTAAGACGGCTACAAGAAAAGTGCCGTGAACAACATCAGCACCTTTTCATGGCTTTTGTCGACCTCTCCAAAGCCTTTGACACTGTGAATCGAGAGCTACTTTGGAAAATCCTGAGAACGTTTGGCTGTCCGGGCAAATTTGTGAACATTTTGTCACAGTTCCATGATGGGATGGTGGTCCGGGTGGCCATAGGAGGACAAGAATCACTGCCCTTTAATGTATGCACTGGAGTGAGGCAGGGGTGTGTGCTTGCACCGGTACTCTTCAGTATTTACCTCCTATGTGTCACAAAACTTTTTCATGACGATCTGGAAGACAGTAGTGGGATCAGATGGAAACCCCCTCAACATTCGAAGGTTCCAGGCAACCACCAAGTTGTCTGCAGTGCAGGTCCTTGAGCTGCAGTATGCTGATGACTACGCTCTTGTAGCTCACACACCAGAAGACCTACAAACCATCCTTGCCACAGTTGTGAATGCCTACAGCAGGCTGGGTCTGTCAGTCAACACCACAAAGACTGAGGTGTTATGCCAATGGAGGTCCAGCCCCCCACCCACTATGCCTGTCTTCACTATAGAACACCAACCACTCTCAGTTGCTCCATCTTTCAAATACCTGGGCAGCATCCTTTGTGAGGGCTGCAAGACTGATCCCGAAACCCATAATAGATTCAAACAAACCTCTTTAACCTTCGGCAAACTCCGACGCAAGGTCTTCCAAAACAAACACCTCCACCTGCACACCAAAATTGCCATTTACAAAGCCGTCTGCATCACAACTCTCCTATATAGCTTTGAAGCCTGGGTCACATACAACCACCACCTAAGGTTGCTGGACTGGTTCCATATAAGGTGTATGCAGCGAATCATAGGGATCACGTGGCATGACTGTGTTCCTCATGCTGAGATTCTTGTTAGAACAAACTACAGGAACATAGAAGCCACGGTCACTGAACACCAGCTGCGCTGGCTTGGGCATGTCATCAGGATGCCTCAAGAATGCCTGCCATGTCAAGATAAGTTCATCTGGGTCACCGGTCCGCAGGTGGTCAGAAGAAGCGATACAAAGACCAATTAAAACATCTGTGAAGAAGTGTTGTATCGACCCCTTGAGACTGGAGCAAGCTGCCATCAACTGCTGACAGGTCATATCTATCAGTCCATCTGCCAGGGTCCATTTCAACTGGTGGGAGATCTGCCACAGAGGTATAGAAAAGCTGGACATGGAGAGGAATGTGAAAAAACAACAGAAAAGACTGAGGAGACACACAACCATGCCTGCCCCCACTAACCCACACTTCATATGCCCAATGTGCAATCACACTTATGGATCAAGAATTGGACTCTGCAGTCACCAAAGAACACATCGTTAACGAGGAGGGATGTCATCATCGCACTCGATGGACTGCCAGCAAGCAAGCATGTGTGTGTTTGTGTGTGCTTGTGTGTGTGTTTGTATGTGTGTGTGAACGAGGAGGGTTGAGAACATAAAGGCTGATATGCATGTGGAAAAAAAGGCAATCCAAAGGATTTTCATTGAAATAAAAAAGGATTTTTATTGAAATAAACACACAATGACTTGTGTTCCTCATGAATAAACACACAATGTCTCGTGTTCCTCATGAATAAATACCTTCAGCACTTAAATAAAACCTCATCAACTCTGCACTGACCAAGAACAACAACACACATCTGTTTGTCTGGTCCATATGTAAAGAAAGTCTTTTCTACAGTATTTCTGGTTCAATGTTAAATAGAGATGATGTGATCACACCTGTCTCCGTAGAAATAATCTGACCATGTGTGTGACTGTGATTGTGCAGTTTTCCAGACAGGAAGTATGGTGTTGTTAATCCTGTCAGTCTGCATCGCTCTCCTCACAGACACACTGACATGTCATATCTATCAGTCCAGTCTGCCAGGGTCCATTCCAGTCTCTAGATAATAACCAACATTTATAGATAATCTGGTATTGATCCGCGTTATCAGCGTCGTGTCCATTTGATCAGAGTCTCTGGTGAGCGGTAGAGGAAGATGAGCTTGGCGTAGAGTTCCTCCTCCAGCTCCAACTCTCCGGTTTCTCTGACCTGCAACATAAAGCAAAGATTCACACAAAGCCCACATGTATCACATCAAACCATCACATGTATCACATCACACCATCACATGTCTCACATCACACCATCACATGTATCACATCACACCATCACATGTCTCACATCAAACATTACATATATCACATCACATGTATCACATCAAACATCACATGTATCACATCACACCATCACATGTATCACATCACACCATCACATGTCTCACATCACACCATCACATGTATCACATCAAATATCACATGTATCACATCACACCATCACATGTATCACATCACACCATCACCTGTATCACATCACACCATCACATGTATCACATCAAACATTACATATATCACATCACATGTATCACATCAAACATCACATGTATCACATCACACCATCACATGCCTCACATCACACCATCACATGTATCACATCAAACATTACATATATCACATCACATGTATCACATCAAACATCACATGTATCACATCACACCATCACATGTATCACATCACACCATCACATGTCTCACATCACACCATCACATGTATCACATCACACCATCACGTCTCACATCACACCATCACATGTATCACATCAAATATCACATGTATCACATCACACCATCACATGTATCACATCACACCATCACATGTATCACATCACACCATCACATGTATCACATCAAACATTACATATATCACATCACATGTATCACATCAAACATCGCATGTATCACATCACACCATCACATGTATCACATCAAACATTACATGTATCACATCACACCATCACATGTATCACATCACACCATCACACGTATCACATCAAACATCACATGTATCACATCACACCATCACATGTATCACATCAAACATTACATGTATCTCATCACACCATCACATGTATCACATCAAACATCACATGTATCACATCACACCATCACATGTATCACATCAAACATTACATGTATCACATCACACCATCACATGTATCACATCAAACATCACATGTATCACATCACACCATCACATCAAACATCAAATGTATCACATCAAACATCACATGTATCACATCAAACCATCACATGTATCACATCACACCATCACGTCTCACATCACACCATCACATGTATCACACCACACCATCACATGTATCACATCACACCATCACGTCTCACATCACACCATCACATGTATCACACCACACCATCACATGTATCACATCACACCATCACATCACACCATCACAAATGAGTTCCAACTAGTCCCTCAGACACAGAGGAAGCACTTATTCTACATTACACAATGAGTCAACCATCAGGTTACAACAGAAAAAACTCACAAGCAGTGAGGAATCACTGAGTTTATATGTTCATGGACTTTTTTCCAGTAACAGGAAGTGCATTATGTTGTGTGAAATGTACTCATACGGTGTGATGATTGGCCGTTTGGTAAGTGTGAGAGACAGACTGACAGCAGGAACAGGAAATAAGAGAGGGTTTGTTTTGTTCTACCAGGAAAATGTCGGTGCAGAGTTTGAGGATTCTGTCAACGCAGGGAAGCTCTTCAAACATGATGGAGTGACTGATCCCACTGAAGAACTCCCTCACAAACTTCCCAATGACCAACACCACCGATGCATACAGCCCCATGATCCTGTGGGACAGAGACACACAGTCAACCATGCAGCTCAGGGAGACAGTGCGAGAGACAGACAGACAGACAGAGGGAGAGCAAGGGAGAAGAGAGACAGACTTCCGGTTTGGGGAACATGTGAGAGGAAGCGTAACCTCAGACTCTCCCACTAATTTCTTTCAATTCTTACTTTTTCACCATCCCAGATAGTTTTGAAGTTGAGTCGTGAACGGCTAACTGTCTTTTAACGCTCCAGCACGATGCCAAAACATCATAAATTATTAAAACAAGATTAATCAGATGACATGCCTGCAAGTAGCAGCTCCTCCGAGACGAGCATCGTTAGAATGCTAGCAGACCTCAGGGCAGAGATTAAGACGAGCTTTGCGGTCCTGGGGGCAAAATTGGATAAAATACAGCCTGCAGTGACGGAACACGGTCAACGCATCAAGTCTTTGGACTCAAACGCCAACCTCCAGGACCAGCGCATCAGTAAACTAGAGGAACGATGTGAGGCTCTAGCCTAGGCTAATGGCTGAAACAGTAGATTTGGACAGACAGAGCCGCAGAAACAACATCAGAATCACTGGCCCCCCTGAGTCCACTGAGGGGCCAAGACCCACTCCTGGTCGAACTACTCGGTGAACAGATTCTCTCGTCACCACCGGAACTGGACCGAGCACACAGGGCACTCGTTGTTAAGCCGCAAAATGGAGTGAGGCCACGGCCTGTGATTATTCACCTACATCGCTACCAGATCAAAGAGCAGATTATCAGGGAGGCTCGCAAACGTTGGGGTAAACTACAATATCGTGGCTCAACTGTACAGATTTTCGAGGATTATACCCCAGAGGTGCTGGAGCAATGACTGAAGTACCAACAAGTCATGTCGCAGCTGTACGGTTTAGGCCTCAAGCCATCCCTGCTTTATCCAGCTCGCTTCCAAATCACACTTCAAAACTGGGCCAGACAACGGCTCTCCTCGCCCGAGGAAGCAGAAACTCTCGCGGCTGCTTACCAGCAGAGATGAAGAGCTGACATTAAACTCTTGGACTCCTTACCAAAGTTTGGTTGAGTACGGTACATCCAGTCTTCAACACGTTCAGACATTTTTCTCTTACTTTTGTTACATGATGTTTTGGGGTTTGTTTTCCCCGCTTGTGTGTGTGTGTGTGTGTGTGTGTGTGTGTGTGTGTGTGTGTGTAAAAGTGTTCTATGTATTTGACCTGTGGATTTCTTTTCTTCTTTTTTTGTTTCTTTTACTTTTATTCCATTTTCCAGTGGCATTAGTGTTAGAAGTCACACACTGTACAATCTAGATTTCGTTCACAACTGTTCATTTTTATATATTGTTATACGTTTTTGGGGTGATAGTTTATGAAGGTTGGATACTGAGGTGTCTCGGGAAAGAAATAAAATCATCACAGAAAGGACAGCCATGGCTGGTATTGGGGAGGTGGGGAGGCCGAGGGCGGGAGGGGGTTGAGACACGGGGATGGGGTGGTCGACCTGGGAGCAGTCGGCCTGGGAGGTGGGGGTGGGGGTGGGACGGCATGGGGAAGCCGAAGTTATGTGTGGGGGAGGACCTCTTTGTCTGTTTTTTGTTTGTTAAAAACAACACTTTGGCTGTGTTGCTTATATTTTACTATATTGTTTTCAAGTGTCTCATTTCTCCTGTTTTTTGTCTCTTGCATCTTGAGTCAGGTCAAACGTCTCTGAAGTCATGGGCTATACCATGGCAAACGTGACTGATGTGGTGGCTGGTGGTGGGCAGGCGGTAAGGATCATTTCACTGAACACTCGTGGGTTAAATTCCTCAGTTAAACGAACAAAAATTCTGACACATATTAAAAACCTAAGCACAGACATAATGTTTATCCAGGAGACACATTTATACAACTCTGACCAAGGGAAGCTGAAAAGGCCTTGGATTGGACAGATTTCCACTCTAAATTTAACTTGAAAACAAGGGGCACTGCCATACTGATTAGGAAAAATGTGAATTTTACACCTCAGGATGTAATCATAGATTCGAACGGCCGTCATGTCATAGTCATCGGTATACTCTATCAGAAACCCTAACCCTAACTGGGATGACCAAAACTTTATGAAATCGCCGCTGTTTTCTATTCCAAATTTGAATTCCCATCTATTATTACTAAGAGGAGACATGAACTGTGTTATTGATCCAATTCTTGATAGGTCCAGTACGAGGCCAATAGCACCTTCCAAATTGGCCCAGACTCTCTCTACTTTTATGGCCCAATATGGTTACATTGACCCTTGGAGATTGCTGCATCCAACCACTAGACAGCACTCCTTTTTTTTCCATGCACACCGCTCATTTTCGTGCATTGACTATTTCATTATTGATGAGATGAGTTATTGGGGAGTATTTAGTGGAGAGTCTCCACTAAATACTCCCCAATAACAGTCTCAGATCACTCAACCGTGATCTTGGATCTACACTTTGACCTTAAGCCCAAGGGATTTAGATTTTGGCGTTTAGACCCCATTTTACTAGCAGAGGCAAACTTCTGCAAATACGTCTCTGTGTCAGTGAAATTTTTCTGTGAGACCAACCAAAATGAAGAGACTTCCGCATGCCTATTATGGGAAACCCTCAAGGCTTTTATACGAGGCAAGATTATTTCATATACAGCTCACGCTAATAAACTCTGTAGAGCACATTAGCAGGAACTAGAAACATCCATTGCAAATATCGACAATCTGCTCTCAACCAATCAATTACATGATTCATACAAAGATAGAATGACACTTAAAACCAAGCTCGATCTTCTGCTGACAGTAGAGGCTGAGTGACTCCTCCTCCACTCCCAGGGGTCCATGTATGAACATGGAGACAAAGCGGGCCATCTCCTGGCCCATCAACTAAAAGCTCTAGGGTAGCTGCAAATCAAATCACTCAGATACGGGATGAGACAGGCTCCATTGTATCTGACCCGAGTGTGATAAACAACATTTTTAAAACCTTTATTCCCGGTTTTACACCTTGGAATCACCAGATGATGATGCCCAGCTTGCTTCATTCTTCTTCATTCTTTGAGAAGCTAACCTTTCCCAAGATTTGGACTAGTGACCAGCAGATGCTTGACACCCCGTTAAAACTTAGCGAGATAAAGAAGCAATACAGTCTATGCAAAGTGGTAAATCCCCAGGACCATATGGATTCCCGGTTGAATTCTTTCAGAAGTTTTCAGACAAACTAGCCCCATTGCTATTAGAAATGTTCAGTGAGTCGCACCGTCTGGGATCCCTACCACCCACTCTCACACAGGCCTTAATTTCTCTGATTTTTAAGAAAGGCAAGGATCCGTTGAGTTGTGCTTCGTTTCGTCCGATCTCGCTCCTACCAGTAGATGTCAAGATACTCGCAGAGATTTTCGCTCAGTGACTGGAATCAGTAATGGCTTCAATCATATCGGAGGACCAGACCGGCTTAATAAAAGGGAGGCACTCCTTTACAAATATTCGAAGGCTTCTCGGCATCATTCATACTCTGCCATCTTCTACTGAACCAGAGTTTGTTGTGTCCCTTGACGCTGAGAAGGCCTTCGACAGGGTGGAGTGAGCTTATTTATTTTCTTCCCTATGGAAGTTCGGTTTTGACACTGGCCTCGTCTCTTGGATCGAACTACACTGCTCAAAAAAATAAAGGGAACACATAAGCAATGCAATGTAGCTCCAAGTCAATCACACTTTTGAGATATCAACCTGTCCAGTTAGGAAGCAACACTGATTTGTGAATCAATTTCACCTGTTGGTAAATTGTCTAATTTCCACCTGGTAAGGGGTCCGCGGTGGCGTAGCGGTCTAAGCATCGGCTTGGTGTCGATGCAGTTACCCACTGGGGACTGGGGTTCGCGCCCCGGTCTCGTCAGATCCGACTATGGCCGGACTCGATGAAGCAGCAATCATTGGCAACGCTGTCCTCGGGAGGGGGGCGGAGTCGGCTTGTGTTCGTCATGTGAATGCGTCTCTGTGTGTGTCGGAAAAACAGTGGTTCGGCTTGGATTCGCCTTGTCACGAAAGTGGGGAGGCGTCTCCTTCGAGACTGCCGACCGGAGAGATGCAGTTGGCGAACGCATGCAATACGAGGGTGGGTGTTTGAATTAAAATAGGGATCAATTGGCCACTAAATTGGCAGAAAAAAAGGGAAAAATCAGAAATAAATTTATTAAAAAAAAAAAAAATTTCCACCTGGTGGAAATTAGACAATTTGCAAGACACCCCCTATAAAAGGAATGGATTTGCAGGTGGTGGCCACAGACCATTTGCCTGTCCTCATCTTTTCTGGCCGATCTTTGGCTAGTTTTTCATTTTGCTAGTGCCCTCACCACTAGAGGTGGCATGAGGCGGTATCTGCAACCTACAGAAGTTGCTCAGGTAGTGCAGCTCATCCAGGATGGCACATCAATGCGTGCTGTGGCAAGAAGATTTGATGTGTCTCCCAGCACAGTGTCCAGAGCATGGAGGACGTACCAGGAGACAGGCCAGTACACCAGGAGACGTGGAGGGGGCCGCAGGAGGACAACAACCCCGCAGCAGGACCGCTATCTGGTCCTTTGTGCAAGGAGGAACAGGAGGAGCACTGCCGGAGCCCTACAAAACGACCTTCAACAGGCCACTAATGTGCAGGTTTCTGCTCAAACAGTGAGAAACAGAATGCATGAGGATGGTATGAGGGCCCGACGTCCACAATTGGGGCCTGTGCTCACAGCCCAACACCGTGCAGCCCGATTGACCTTTGCCAGAGAACATCTTGGTAGGCAGATTCGCCATTGGCGCCCTGTGCTCTTCACAGATGAGAGCAGGTTCACACTGAACACATGTGACAGACGTGAGAGAGTCTGGAGACGCTGTGGAGAACGTTCTGCTGCCTGCAACATCCTTCAGCATGACCGGTTTGGCGGTGGGTCAGTGATGGTCTGGGGAGGCATATCCTTGGAGGGCCGCACAGACCTCTACGTGCTAGCCAGAGGTACCATGACTGCCATTAGGTACCGGGATGAGATCCTCAGACCCCTTGTCAGACCATATGCTGGTGCAGTGGGCCCTGGGTTCCTGCTCATGCATGACAATGCTCGTCCTCATGTGGCCAGAGTGTGTCAGCAGTTCCTGTATGTCGAGGGCATTGATGCTATGGACTGGCCTGCACGTTCCCCAGACCTGAATCCAATCGAGCACCTCTGGGACATCATGTCTCGTACCATCCGCCAACGCGATGTCGCACCACAGACTGTCCAGGAGTTGACCGATGCCCCGATCCAGGTCTGGGAGGAGATCCCTCAGGAGACCATCCGTCGTCTCATCAGGAGCATGCCCAGACGTCGTAGGGAGTGCATACAGGCACGTGGAGGCCACACACACTACTGAGCCTCATTTTGAATCGTCTTGAAGAATTTCCACAGAAGTTGGATCAGCCTATGTTCTCATTTTCCACTTTGATTTTGAGTATGATTCTGAATCCAGACCTTAATGGGCTAATGATTTTGATTTCCATTGATCATTCTTAGGTTATTTTGCTCTAAACACATTCCTCTGTCTAATAAATAAAGATTTTCAGCTGAAATATTTCATTCATCGAGGTCTATATTGTGTTTTTAGGTGTTCCCTTAATTTTTTTGAGCAGTATATATACAGTTAGGTCCGGAAATATTTGGACAGTGACACAATTTTCATAACTTTGGCCCTCTACGCTACCACAATGGCTTTGAAATGAAATAACCGAGGCGCAACTGAAGTGCAGACTTTCAGCTTTCAGCTTTAAATAGTCCCCTCATTTCAAGGGACCTAAAGTAAGTGGACAACCGGCTCCAAAGCTGTTTCTGAGCGGGTGTGGGCTATTCCCTCATTACTTCATCATCAGTTAAGCAGGTACAAGGTCAGGAGTTGATTTCAGGTGTGGCATTTTCATTTGGAAGCTGTTGCTGCGAATCCACAACCTGCGCTCAAAGGAGGTCTCAATGCAAGTGAAACAGGCCGTCCTCAGCAGGCTGTGGAAAAAGAACAAAATCCATCAGAGAGACGGATAGCAGAAACATCCGGAGTGGCCACATCAACAGTTTGGTGCATTCTGAGAAAACAGGAATGCACCGGTGAGCTCGGCAACACAAAAAGGCCCGCACGTCCACGGAAGACAACAGCGGTTGATGATCGCAGGATCCTTTCCATGGTAAAGAAAACCCCTTCACAACGTCTAGAGAAGTGAAGAAGACTCTCCAGGACGTAGGCGCATCATTATCCAAGTCTAGCATGAAGAGAAGACTTCACGAGAGCAAACACAGAGGGTTCACCACAAGGTGCAAACCATTCATAAGCCTCAAGAATAGAAAGGCCAGATTAGAGTTTGCCAAAACACATCTAAAAAAGCCAGCCCAGTTCTGGAACAGCATCCTTTGGACAGATGAAACTAAGATCAAGCTGTACCAGACTGATGGGAAGAGAAAAGTATGGAGAAGGCGTGGAACGGCTCATGAGCCGAAGCGCACCACATCATCTGTGAAACACGGTGGAGGCAGTGTGACGGCATGGACATGCACAGCTTCCAATGGCACCGGGTCACTAGTGTTTACTGATGACGAGACGGAAGACGGAAGCATCCGCATGAATTCTGAAGTCTACAGGAACATTCTGTCTGCTCACATTCAGCCAAATTCAGCAAGGTTGATTGGACGGCGCTTCACAGTACAGATGGACAATGACCCGAAACATACTGCGAAAGCAACCCAGGAGTTTTCCAAGGCAAAGAAGTGGAATATTCTACAATGGCCAGTCAGTCACCTCATCTCAATCCCATCAAGCATGCGTTCCACAAAGGAGGAAACCCAGCGTTTGGTGATGTCCATGGGGTCCAGACTTCAGGCAGTCATCGCCTGCAAAGGATTCTCAACAAAGTATTAAGAATGAACATTTTATTTATGACTATATTCATTTGTCCACTTACTTTATGTCCCTTGAAATGAGGGGACTATGTATGGAAATTGTTGCAATTCCTAAACCCTTCCTCCACTTTTGATGTAAATACCCTCAAATTAAAGCTGAAAGTCTGCACTTCAATTGCATCTCGGTTATTTCATTTCAAAGCCATTGTGGTAGCGTAGAGGGCCAAAGTTATGAAAATTGTGTCACTGTCCAAATATTTCCAGACCTAACTGTATATATATAGAGAGAGTATGCATACTATATATATATATATATACACTGTGTGCACAATTATTAGGCAAGTGAGTATTTTGACCATATCACCATTTTTATGCATATTTTCCAACTCCAAGCTGTACAAACTTGAGTGCTTATTGGATTAGAGCATATCAGGTGATGTGTATTTGTGTAATGAGGGAGGGTGTGGCCTAAGGAGATCAACACCCTATATCAAGGTGTGCTTAATTATTAGGCAGATTCTTTTCCTCAGGCAAAATGGGCCGAAAAAGGGATTTGACTGACTCTGAAAAGTCAAAAATTGTAAAAGATCTTTCAGAGGGATGCAGCACGCTTGAAATTGCAAAGATATTGGGTCGTGATCACAGAACTATCAAACGTTTTGTTGCAAAAAGTCAACAGGGTCGAAAGAAATGTGTTGAGAAAAAAAGACGCAAATTAACTGCCAAAGATTTACGAAAAATCAAGCGTGAAGCTACTAGGAACCCATTTTCCTCCAGTGCTGGCATATTCCAGAACTGTAACCTACCTGGAGTAGCCAGAAGTACAAGGTGTTCAGTGCTCAGAGACATGGCCAAGGTAAGGAAGGCTGAAATCCCACCACATTGAACAAGACACATAAGTTGAAATGTCAAGACTGGGCCAAGAAATACCTGAAGACAGATTTTTCAAAGGTTTTATGGACCCGTGGCTGGATCAGTAATGGTCACAAAGCTCCACTTCGATTCAGATGCCAGCAAGGTGGAGGTGGGGTTCTGGTATGGGCTGGTATCATTAAAGATGAGCTAGTTGGACCTTTTCGGGTTGAAGATGGACTTAAAATCAACTCCCAGAACTACTGCTAGTTTTTAGAGGACACTTTCTTCGAGCAGTGGTACAGAAAAAAGCCTTTATCTTTCAAGAAGACCATGATTTTTATGCAGGACAATGCTCCATCACATGCATCAAAGTACTCCACTGCATGGCTTGCCAGTAAAGGCCTTAAAGATGACAGGAAAATGACATGGCCCCCTTCCTCACCTGACTTAAACCCTATTGGGAACTTGTGGGCTCTTCTTAAACGGGAGATTTACCATGAAGGAAAACAGTACACCTCTCTGAACAGTGTCTGGGAGGCTGTGGTTGCTGCTGCACAAAAAGTTGATTGTCAACAGATAAAGAAATTGACAGACTACATGGATGGAAGGCTTGTGACGGTTATTGAAAAGAAGGGTGGCTATATTGGTCACTGATTTTTTTTTTGTGGAAATGTTAGAAATGTTTATTTGTAAATTTTCAGTTGTTTGTTCATTATTTTCACTTTAACAGATGAAAATAAACAAGTGAGATGGGAAAATATTCGCTTTTAATTTAGTTGCCTAATAATTCTGCGCACCAATATTTGCCAAATAATTGTGCACACTGAGATATTCTCTTAAGAAAGTGTGTGTGTGTGTGTGTGTGTGAGTGAGAGAGAATAGTGAGTAGCGGTTCCCTGGTGTCCTGGAAAAATTGCCAACCTGGCTCTGTCCATCTGGCCACCTAATCATCCACATGTAATGGGCTCAGTGATTCCTGCCTCTCCACCTCAAGCTGATGTGTGGTGAGCGTTCTGCCGTGCATCACCCAGGTGGTGCTGATGTGAGGTGAGCGTTCTGCCGTGCATCACCCAGGTGGTGCTGATGTGAGGTGAGCGTTCTGTTGTGCATCACCCAGGTGGTGCTGACGTGAGGTGAGCGTTCTGCCGTGCATCACCCAGGTGGTGCTGACGTGTGGTGAGCGTTCTGCCGTGCATCACCCAGGTGGTGCTGATGTGTGGTGAGCGTTCTGCCGTGCATCACCCAGGTGGTGCTGATGTGAGGTGAGCGTTCTGCTGTGCATCACCCAGGTGGTGCTGACGTGAGGTGAGCGTTCTGCCGTGCATCACCCAGGTGGTGCTGCATATTGATGGAGGTTGAGGTGACTTTCCCCCTTCACTGTAAAGTGCTTTGGGTGTCTCAATAAAGCGCTATATAAATGTGATCCATTATCATTATTAGAGAAAGTGTAACTACTCTTTGTAAAATGTGTGTAGACTGACAGTTTGTGAGTGTGTGTATGTATTGTGTATATGTACCCATATCCAGCCAGGAAGCCCAGACTTGGTGGACTGACTTTATCACTAAACACAAACAGCTGCAGCCCCGCCCCTCTTCTGTCAATCACAGATTCGCTGCCGCTCACAGGAACCAAGATGTCAGCTGATTGGTCAACTATCCACCATTCCTGGATGTCTCTGCTCTGACTGGTGGCTCGCTCCAGCGCCAAAAGGATGCTCTTATACACCTCGCCTGTTGAGGAGACAAAGTCAAATCAAGATATTGTGAAAAAATACACAGACACCACATAGTATACCACAATATACACCAGATAGTATACCAGGACACCACATAGTATACCACAATATACACCAGATAGTATACCAGGACACCACATAGTTTTCCACAACATACACCTGACAATATACCAGGACACCACATAGTATACCACAATATAAACCCGATCGTATACTAGGACACTACATAGTATACCACAATATACACCAGATAGTATACTCGGACACTACATAGTATACCACAATATACACCAGATAGTATACTAGGACACCACATAGTATACCACAATATACATCAGATAGTATACTAGAACACTACTTGGTATACCACAACATACACCAGATAATATACTAGGATACTACATAGTAAACCAAAATATACATCAGATAGTATGCTAGGACACTACATAGTATACCACTATATACACCAGATAGTATACTAGACATTACATAGTATACCACTATATACACCAGATAGTATACTAGGACACTACACAGCATACCACAATATACACTAGATAGTATTGTCGCCAGCTGATATTTACACTTCAGTGTTGACGAGCGGCGTGGGCGAATACACGATGCCGCGACAGACCGGGTGGCCGTTAGCTACTGTTAGCTAGCAATAGCGGCTAGCGACCGCACTAGGCTAACCTGCCGTCCTGACGCTCGGTAGCGTAACGTTAACTTGGTATTTGTAGACTCACCCTTTTGGTGTTCAGCAACGAAAGGGGGTCTAGCTGATCACTCTGTCTCTTTGCTGGTATAGGGGTTTGCTTGGGGCTGTAACCTGGCGGGTCCCGGCATAGACGGGAGGAGCAGCTCGACTCACGTCTATACTTGTAGGATTCCAGATAACAACTGCCTACACTTCCGGGTCAAGCTGGCTATCCCCGCGACAGCGCGTGCCCCCCACCCAATGGCAGCTTCCCTCTCTAGTAACCCTGACAACAACCCCTGTCCCGACAATCTAGCCCGGTATTCGCCACACTACCCCCCCCTCTAGACTGCTGAGTCCCTTCAGCACCTAATCACTAACTTATTAAAATAACAGAACACGCTGCCTAGTAACTGCAGTAAACGTAAAAGTAAAAAGTCTGGCCTGAACCGCCAGCTATCTTCAATTGCCCAAACATAACTAACAGGGCCTCTCAAATATAAAAAAAACACTTAACTCATCTAACCCCAACTATCTCTGCAACTCACCTGACTAACCCTTAACTAATGTCAGTCAGTCGCGGTCTCCATCAGTCAGGAGTCGTCTTGGTAGCGGGTAGGCCTGGTTATGGACCTGCCCCTCCTGGTAAGTTGGGCTGGGATGGCAGCTTCTCGTCTGACCCAGAGCTGGAGCCACTCGGGGGTGCCGGTTGGGTCTTTGCTCTTCGTCGGCGATGACGTGCAGCAGGCTGTCCACGGCTCTGCGTCGGTCGAGGAGAAATCCTGGGGAACGCTCTGACCTCCGGCAGTCGCTTCATGGAGAAGTCGAGGGCATCTGTGTCGTCCTTGGCTGGATTCCCAGGATGAGTGGGGGGTACTTGCAGGCGAGCTGGTGCAGACAGGCGGTGTATGTGCATCCTCCACTGCGTCTTTATCTTCATCCTCCTGCAGCAGTGAGTGTCTTAATCGGTTCATCCATCCAGGCACAGTGTCAGAGGAGCAGGGGAGTAGCCGATCATAATGAAGGACTTTGCTGTTCTTTGGTTCTCTGACTTGGTACAGAACTTAGGGCTCTGGCCTTTCTTCTTGGTACTGTCTCTGACGTAGACAAGGTCTCCTACTTTATAGGCTCGTTCTCTTGCACGCAGACCATCTTCTTTCTTCTGTCTCAGTTGTGCAGTCCGCAGATGTTTTCTCTCCAACTCATGTGTCGTCCTTAGCTGTTCTTCCAGGCTGGCCACAAACTCCGGTGGTTGTGTTCTTGCAACATTGACGTCAGTCACCACCAGCGAGACATTCTGAGGCTGGTGAACTTCACGGCCGAACATCATGCGGTTTGGTGTGAATCCCGTGCAGGCATGTGGGGAGCTCCGGTATGCAGCTGTGAGGAGCGGTAGGTGTTCGTCCCAATTCTTCTGGTTTTCATTGATGTAGCATCTGACCATTTGCAGGAGCGTCCGGTTAAACCTTTCCACTTGGCTGTTAGACGATGGATGATAGGGCGTAGTCCTGGTTTTCGCCACTTGAAGGAGACAACAGACTTTGAAGAGCTCACTCTCAAAGTTCCTGCCCTGGTCTGTGTGTATTTTCAGAGGAGAGCCGAACCTGGCGATGAACTCATAGACGAGCTTCTTGACTGTGATCTCGGCGGTCTGTTCTGGGATTGGGACAGCTTCCACCCACCGGGTGAACTGATCGATAAGCACCAGGATGTACTTGTTGCCTGCACTTGAGACTGGAAAGGGGCCTACTACATCCACATGTAGGCGGTCCATGGGCGCACCAGCCTGGTATATTTGGAGTGGGGCTCGTCCAGGTCTACCCACCGACTTGCATACCTGGCACTTGTGACACGTCCTGACAAACAGCTTGATATCTCCTCCCATTCCTTTCCAGAAGAAGTTTTGTTGGGCACGGTGGAGTGTCTTCCCTTCTCCAAGGTGGCCGGACTGTGGTGGGCAGTGGCAGGACTCCATGACTTTGCGTTGGAGGGACTGAGGAACTAGGAGACGGAACAATGGGTGTGTGCCGACTCCGCTTTCCCACCGGTAGTATAGGATCCCTTGCCAACGCTCTATCTGGTGCCAGCACAGCCAGTACTTCCTCACAGCCGGGGCCTCCAGTGCAACATGCTCTTGTGTTGGCAACTCGCCATCATCCATCCGCTGATGTAGCTTAGACAAGTGGGGATCTCCTCTCTGCTTATCCTCCATCGCTTTTCCAGTCTCGGTGTTCAAGAGGCAAGCTGGTTTACCGTTCGAGTGGTCCACTAACTGGAGCTGCTGGAACACTTCTTGTGACATTACAGTGGCTTCCGCACCTGTGTCGATGACGCACTGGACGCACTGGCCAGTTCTAGTTTTCCGACCTCCTGGGGCTGGGTGACCTCGAACAGTCCCTCTTGAAGTGACCAATCTCCTCACAGCAGTAGCATGCGCCCTTTTGAGTGGTAGATGGGCTTGGCGATTTGGGTCGAGTTGTTGTGTTCGTGGAGCCCGGCAATCATGTGGGGGACCTCCTGCGCTCCTGATCGACCTTGAGGTGGAGCCTGGAAGGGCTAGCTGCAGCTGTCGTTTCATTTCTTTAATCACGTCTGCTACCAGGGCCTGCACTTCCTGCTGTAGCTGAGGAGCTTGTGTCGATGGCGTGGCCGAGGCTATCTCTCTTCCAGGATTCTCATCAGCCCAGGAAATGCGCCTGACTTTACCTTTCCCCTCCGCATCTCGACCCAGGGTTGCTTTGTAGTTATACTCATGGGCTTCCGCAAGCTTGTGGGCTCCTGCCAGTGTTTTTGGATCAGCGCTCATGACTTCATAGGCAACCTGCTGATTTCGGAGCCCCTTGAGGAACACATCCGCTGCCAGCTGTTCCTGTAGCTCTAGGTCAACCCCGGGGTAGGCTAGTGTGATGAGCCGGCGGACCTCTTCCGCGAACTCAGCCGAGGAGGCCTCCTTCTGCTGACGGACCTCGCTCAGGTTACGCTGCGCGGTGGAAGGTGGAATGTGCTTCCCATAGCGCTGTCTCAACTGCTCTGTGAGGCGCTGATAGTCTTCTCTGATATGTTCCGGCAGAGAAATGATAAACCGTAGTACAGGGCCTCTCAGCCACTCGTGAAGCCTGTCCAACCGGTCTGCAATGGTCCATCCTTTCTTCCAGGCCATCCTCTCGAAAGGCACAATGAACGCATTCCAGTCCTCACTTCCGTCGAAACGGGCCAGAAGCTTGGTACTGGGGCAACGTGCAGATGGGTGGGGTGGTTGACCAGGTTGGGGTTGACTTTGGAAATGGCTGTTACTGCTTGGCGCAGAGCTGTGATTTCCCAGACCATTGTCGGCCCGCCTATTGACTGTGCTGGCAGGGAAGTTCACGTTGACAGGGGTGGTGATGAACCGATTAGAATTAGATGTTCTGTCTTCTCCTCTGTGCCGTCGGCGGGCAGCTGGTTCCATATCCATGTATTCTTGGCCGTCCATGATGAACCTATTAGGTGTTGCATAATCACCTCTTCTGTTTTCTATGTGCCGTCGGCGGCCAGCTGATTCCACATCTGTGTATTCTTCTCTGTCCCAGCTAACCAATGGTGTGCTCTGTGTTGTGTTGGAACTAAAATAGGGAGCGATTGGCCCCTAGATTGGGGGGGGGGGGGAGTGTCTTGACTGAATCATTCCAATTCAAACGCTGTCTAAACAATGTGGTCATGGTGCTCAACAGCCTGATTAAAGTGATCATTTGGGGTTCTTCAGACATGGGCAAATTAAAACAACAAACTATCTTAAGATCGACACAATACAGGAAATCTGAAGTTAAAATCTATTTTTTGGCTTAATTGCATAATGCTGCGATAATAACTAGGCTTATTATCATTATCATAAATGTGCTTTACACAACTTTAAGTCTTCTTACTGTAGCATGTAGGGTTTTTAACTTCCCGTTTCAAGCAGCTGATATTTTATATTTTATCATATTTTGCATTTTATCATATTTCATCATATTTTATATTTTATCATGTTATATTGTATCATATTTTACATTTTATCGCATTTTATATTTCATCACATTTTATCATATTGTATCATATTTTACATTTTATCATATTTTATCATATTTTACATTTTATCATATTTGATCATATTTGATCATATTCTATAGTTGATCATATTTTATATTTCATATCTGATCATATTTTATATTTGATCATATTTCATCTTATTACATTTTATCATATTTTATATTATCACATTTTATCATTTTATCAACAGCTGACAGTCGACTACTGTCTTTCAGTCAATTAAATTCAGTAAGCGAGAGCTTGTCTGTTTCAGTACACTTGTTAAGTGTGCAGCTGTCAGTTAGATGGTTATAGTCATTTAAAAAGCAGCTTGTTAAAAGTGACTGACAGCTGCTGGTGTTCATGTCAGTGTGGATAGACGTGATCTCCACCCGTGCTTTTCACCATATTTCACTTTGTGTCCCGTCTCTAAAATTCCTCTCTACCCACACTACTGCTTCAGTATGGTGCTTTGCAGAAGTGCAGTGCAGGGCAGGGTCGGGTCGGGTCGGGTCAGGTCAGGTCGGGTCCGGTCAGGTCAGCTCACATACACAGGTGCGCAGACTGCTCTTCACCTGTCCACCTGTTGTCCTTTAACAACATATTTTACTCATCTAACTGTCCAGCTCTTATTGCTCTGACGTGACAGGAAGTAGAGGTAACTGACAGGCGCTCTGTCCTGTTGATCAGCATGTCAATCATTATTTTGCAGACAGTCAAATGATCAGAGTGTAATTCAAAACCAGAAAGCTCTTCCTGTGTCATTGATTAATGATGATGATCATGATCGTCATCACGATTCCTTTTAGTGAGTCTGGGGCACAAACACACCTTCTCATCCAGGAATACGGAAATAACACACACTGCCACAAACCTGGTATTGATTAGGACTGATGACTGACTGATAGAGAAATCATTTTAAAATATATGTGTTTGTTTGTGTGTCTGTTTGTGTGAATGTGTGTGTCTGGAAACGTACCTGTGTAGAGCTGTTCAATAGGCTTGGCATTGGAGTCACTGGGAGCTCTCAAGAAACAGGGAAATACATTTTCTATCACCCTGTAAACACACACACACACACACACACACACACACAGGTCCTAGTTTAACACATGCTTGACATCCCCCTCTACTTTACACTTCCCCTCTCTCCCCCTCTATCAGCATTCTCTCTCTCTCTCTCTGTCTGTCTGTCTGTCTGTCTGTCTGTCTGTCTCTCTCTCTCTCTCTCTCGTGTAGTGCCAGGTTTGCTTGTCTTGAAGTTAAACACCATACTTCAGTTTTTTTGAAGTTTTATCTTTTAAATTTGGCCAATGTGCCCTAAAGCATAAAGAAAAAGAAGTAATTTCATAAACTGTGACTGGAAGCAGTCCATCTGTCCCATCACACTGGACTGAAAGACACAACGTGGACACCGGAACATCACATGTGTTTGATGACAGTTCATGGGCATTCATATGGAGTTGGTCCCCGTTTGCTGCTATAACAGCCTCCACTCTTCTGGGAAGGCTTTCCACTAGATTGTGGAACATGGCTGCAGGGATTCACTTCCATTCAGCCACAAGAGAGCATGAGTGCGGTTGGGCATTGATGTGGAGCAGAAGGCCCGGCTCAGTCTGCATTTCAGTTCATCCTACAAGTGTTAGATGGGGCTGAGATCAGGGCTCTGTGCAGGCCAGTCAAGTTCTTCCACACCAAACTCTGCAAACCATGTCTTTATGGACCTCACTTTGTGCAGGGGGGCATTGTCCTGCTGAAACAGGGAAGGAAAATGGGAAAGGGAAACAGGAAAGGGAAACAGGAAAGGGAAACAGGAAAGGAAAACAGGAAAGGGAAACAGGAAAGGGAAACAGGAAAGGGAAGCAGGAACAAAAACAGGAAAGGAAAAGGAAACAGGAAAGGGAAACAGGAAAGGAAACAAGAAAGGGAAACAGGAACAAAAACAGGAAAGGAAAAGGAAGACAGGAAAGGAAAAGGAAGACAGGAAAGGAAAAGGAAGACAGGAAAGGGAAACAGGAACAAAAACAGGAAAGGAAAACAGGAAAGGGAAACAGGAACAAAAACAGGAAAGGAAAACAGGAAAGGGAAACAGGAAAGGAAAACAGGAAAGGGAAACAGGAACAAAAACAGGAAAGGAAACAAGAAAGCGCCTTCCCTAAACTGTTGACACCAATATGGAAGTACACAATTCTCTAGAATGTCATTGTATGCTCTAGCATTAAGATTTCCCTCCATCCTAAGGGCCAAGGCCAAACCATGGAAAAGACCAGTATTCTTCCTCCACCACACTTTACAGTTGGGACTATGCATTCAGGCAGGTAGTATTCTCCTGGCATCCACCCACTCCAGATTGGTCGGTCAGACTGCCAGATAGTGAAACGTGATCCATCACTGGTGTTTCCACTGCTCCAGAGTCTAATGGTGGTGTGCTCTACACCACTCCAGCTGAGGCTTGGTATTGCACATGGTGATCTTAGGCTTCTGTGGCCTTAGGTGGCATGGGGTGAGGCCTCACAGCAAGAAAGTCCTGGGTTCGAACCCCAGGCCGTCCCAGGTCCTTTCTGTGTGGAGTTTGCATGTTCTCCTCGTGTCTGTGTGGGTTTCCTCCCACCATCAAAAAGACATGCATGTTATGGTTAATACTCCTGCCTGTGCCCCTGAGCAAGGCAATGGAAAGAGGAACTGGAGTTGGTCCCCGGGTGCTGCAGCTGCCTACTGCTCCTATACAATAGGATGGGTTACATGCAGAGAACACATTCATTGTAAGAATACAATGTGGAATAAAGCGGCTTTCTTTCTTTCTTTTCTTTCTTTCTTTCTTTCTTTCTTTCTTTCTTTCTTTCTTTCTTTTCTTTCTTTCTTTCTTTCTTTCTTTCTGTGCGTCATGAAGCTCCCGACCAAC
Source organism: Lampris incognitus (assembly GCF_029633865.1). Taxonomy (NCBI): domain Eukaryota; kingdom Metazoa; phylum Chordata; class Actinopteri; order Lampriformes; family Lampridae; genus Lampris; species Lampris incognitus. The sequence continues at coordinate 39,892,881 of NC_079229.1, read as the reverse complement.
AGTTCTTGTGCTGACTTTGCTTCCAGAAGCAGTTTGGAACTTGATATGAGTGTTGACCCGGGGACAGATGATTTTTTATGCACTACACGTCAGCACTCAGGAGACCTGTTCCATGGTCTTGTGTGTTCTACCGCTTCATGGCTGATAGAGCAGCAGCCCAGAGCATTTTGATCAAACGAACGAGGTACCAACATCTGAACACAGGAACATTTATGGTGTGTCCTAACATATGCAGATATGGATGTCTGCTGAGGACCCCCTGCTGCGTGTGACCCCTGGCAACCTCAAAGAGGGGCCCAAAAACACATTTGATCAAACATTCCAGGTACCATCTCAAACCAATTTAAAATGAATAGGTAGGTCCCACAGAGTACAGAACGGTCCCTGCCAGACAAATATTCTGCTGCAAAGGGCCCGGCAGACACCTTTAATGTTATCTCTATGTCCATTACATTAATGCTTGCATATTGTTCTTCCTAGATTTCTAGCTAGAACCAGAACCGCTCCACGTAGGAACTTTGTTCAAACTTTGTCACGTAGGTCTTGTAAATGACACTTCAGCTATGATATTTTCATTTTTGTGCACTTTTTAAATTTTTTTGAAATATTTAAGATAATGGAGTAAAAAATTCCTATTTAAATACATGGTGGAATCTTGGTGACTTCAACATTCTATAGCTGTCAATTGTCTAAAGTCTCACTGCTGCAGTCCCTGCAGTTCTCTCTCTCTCTCCCTCTCTCTCTCTTTATCTATCTGTTTGTCTGTCTGTCTGTCTGTCTGTCTACATATTCTTTCAGGACAAATGTGGTGCCTATGTCTGTTATCTTAGATTGAACTGACCAAGAGTAAATATTAAAAGCTAACTGCATTTATGGATTAATTTGGAAATAAAAAAATGGAAGCTCTCCAGGGTGAAGCGTTGTTTTTCAGTTTTCTGCATTATAATGATTAATATCCAAGACTAATTAAATATAATATAGAAAGTGTTGACCTTAGGTCTAGAATCCCAGAGACATTAGGCTACTCTGTGTTGACCAAATGTTTACAAGTAGGGTCACTGATGGGTTTCATCCGTGGAAAGTATTACAATCAGTGTGTACGGATTCATGAAATCCTTGCTCTTGCCATGGAGAGAAAAATGTATGACAACTTTGTGTTAACGCTTCCATCAGAAAGGCGTGATGACATCAAGGACCTACTTGCAGATGTTCCTAAGGATTTCAAAGCCCAGGAACAGTTCCTCAACATTCACCCACTTTTCCAAGATCATGGGGGTTCCACTACTCACGCAAGGCAATAAGAAGATGGTGCATCACTGCAACTCAGCGGGGCATGTCTGTGACGGTGCTGCAGAGTATGGCAGGACTGGAGGCAGAGGAGCAGCCAGCAGCACAGATACGGGCCAGCAGAATTCAGAAGGACAGTAAGCAAAGGGATGTCTTGATCAAGGCAATCTCTGAATCTTGTGACCCCATCTCTTCACCAGCAACAACATCTGCATGCCTCCTGAACATAGCTACTGGCAGAGCAGCATCCCATGAAACACAAGAATATCTGACTGGAAGCCTTGTTGCTGGCCACAAACTTCGTGTGGAGTTCCAAGAGGAATGTGCAGTAGATACGCAAAGATTCTTGAAGCCCATCCAAAGAAGAAAAGCGTCCAATTTTGCACAGGAAAACGTAAAACAGGAGACATCCCATTATCAAGGAAAACTCTGCGGCTGAGAGTATGAGAGATATTTTTATTTGCATGCTGTCATCATTTCACAGAAGACCACCTTCAACCTCAGACATGTTTTGACCTCCCCAATTACAGAGTACCCACTGTCTATTGCACACTCGGATGGATCAGGCCTCAAGACCGACAAGAGCAAGCTGCTCAGTAAATTAGAGGAGCTACAGGGCAGTTTCACAGAAACACCAAAACCACCGACTGATGTTACTTTAATCAATGGTGGCCTCTTGATCCACTCATTCTTATCTGTCATTGGGAAGATCAAGTCATATGGAGACCTTGCCAGAAATCTTCTCTCCTATGTCTGTGCCCGCCAAGGGAATGAGATCCATGTTTTCTTTGATACTTACCAACCCACGTCCCTGAAAGAGAGTGAAAGAAAACTATGTGGGGCAGATGACCGTCCATTCGTCATTACTTGTCCAGAGCAAGCACCCAGACAGAGTTGTCAGAAGTTATTATAGAACGGGATTTTCAAAGATCAGTTAGCAATGTTTCTTCTGAAAGAATGACAAAAAGACCAGTATGGACCAATCCTAGCCTCATAGTCTCCCATGGTGGCAACTGTGCCCGTCTTCAATGAACTTGATTTCAAGATGACAGTTGAACATCCAGCCTATCTCCAGGGTAGTCATGAGGAAGCTGGTACTCTCCTTGCATTTCATGCAGCCAACGCCATGGGAAATGTAGTTGTTAGAACCTCTGATATTGATGTCATTGTTATTCTCCTTGGAATGTTAGGAAGGCACCTGGAAAGTCACAGGGACCCATCGTACAATCACATCATGATGGAATGTGGATCTGAAAATAACCGTCAACATATTGATGTCTGCCACATTGCCACCACCCTGGAATCAACACAGAGGGGACTAGCTGCAGCAATGCCGTGTCTTCATGCATTTACAGGCTGCGACCTCACCACAGCATTCCACAGAAAAGGTAAAGTGAAGGCATTTGAAGTTCTTCGGAAAGACACTAATGGAACACTCATTCAGTTCTTCAGGAAACTGTCTTTCAAAGATGAAGCAGATCAGAGTAAAGCAGAAGAGTTCACTTGTGCCTTGTATGGGATGAAGGGAGATGTTAAGAATGTCAGTGAGGCAAGATATGCAAAACTGCTTCAGATGACTGTAAAAATTAATCAGGTAAATGGCAACAGGTATCCTTGAGGTAGAAACAATTTTTATTAACAATTATGCAAATGTAATATTTCAGTTGGCATGTTTCTGAGTGGGATTAGTCAATTAATATTCTCTAGTTTAACTGAGTACATTTGGGATTGTAAACTGACAAATCTGTCATATAAATATGTTTGGTTTCCTTGTGTATGGTACAGTTAAGATCAAAATTATAAGCCCCCAAGGAACTATGGAACATTTCTCTAAAATTCTGCCTAATGTTTGCATCATTCATAAAACTTTACTTAGTAAAACATTCATCAATGTTAAGGCCCCTAGTTGGTACATTCTGGAATGTAAAATAAATCTTCAGGTTTGCTTTATACCAAATGTAGTGAAAATTGAGGTGGTCAAAATTATTAGTCCCCCATGTGACTTTTTGCTTTGAAACCACACCTGAGCAATCAATCAGCATTGAACTTTACTTAAGGGACTCCAATGAACAGGGCTAGTGGCACTTGAACACTTGATTGAGAGGGACTACTCTTAAATTCTTGGTAAGAAGTAATTTCATCATGCCAAAAAGTAAAGAAATCAGTCTGGAGCTCAGAAAGAAGATAGTGGATGCTCATCTTAAGGGGGAAGGCTATACTGCCATTTCCAAGCGTTTCACAGTGTCTAGAACAGCTGTGTGTTGCATCATTGCAAAGCACAAGGAGACAGATTGTGTTAGAAACAAACCTGGGCCTGGTCGAAAGTGCAAGATTCCAAAAACTTTGGACAGGAAAATAGTCAGAGATGTCAACAACAATCCCCGGATCTCTGCCAAGATGACTGTTGCTGAACTGGCCTCTTTTGGCCTTGATGTTTCAAGGAAGACTGTTGTGAGGGCTCTTCATCGTGGTGGGCTTCGAGGTCATCATCCAAGAGAAACTCCATTGCTCACACAGCAGCACATCAAAGCCAGACTGAAGTTTGCCCGTGAACATTTGAAACATTGGCATGAGTTTTGGAAGTCTGTCCTTTGGTCTGATGAGACTAAACTTGAGCTGTTTGGGCACATGGATGTTGCTTTTGTTTGGCGAAAGAGGAAGCGAGAGGCCTTCAACCCTAAAAATACAGTTGCCACAGTTAAACATGGTGGTGGGAGCATAATGCTGTGGGGCTGTTTTGCTGCTTCAGGCACAGGGAACCTTGTTCGGGTGCATGGGATCATGAAGAAAGAAGATTATATTGACATTTTGAAGGATAATGCAAAGAAATCTGCTGCCAGTCTAGCTTTAGGTCACTGCTGGGTCTTCCAGTGAGACAATGACCCAAAGCATACATCCAAGTTGGTCCAAAACTTTTTGAAGGACACCAAAATCAAGGTCCTGGAGTGGCCCTCTCAGAGTCCAGATCTCAATCCTATTGAGAATCTGTGGCGGGAGCTCAAGGTTAATGTCCATGTTGGAAAACCAGGCAATTTGGATGAGCTGGAACAATATGCCATGGAAGAATGGGCTGAGATCCCTCAAGAGACATGTGCCAACCAAGTTAGGAACCACCATAAGAGGTTGTTGTCAGTTGTGAGTCAGAAAGGTTCCACTACTGACTATTAATTGTCAGAGGGCTAATAATTTTGGCCTTGTCATTTTTGTTTTTTCTTGTTTCAATTCAGCACATCAGTAAAATATCTTAATCAAGCTTAGTGGAGATTTTGTCTTTGTTCTTTTGGAAGCAATTAAACTATAAACAGTTTTGGTTATGGTAATTTCCATAGAAAAGTTAAGGGTTTTGTTTGATTTCATAAAGGAGGCGAATACTGTTGACCTCAACTGTGTATCTTTTTCATGGTGCGTGTGTTTTCTTATTTCAGGATAATCCAATGTTCAGCATAAAGAAGGTTGACTGTGCTCTACTTCCACCTTGTGCAAAGACTGTGCGCAACAAATTACGATGGGCCCAATTCATTAGCATTTTTTGGGGAAATGCTGACTCACCACATCCAGGACAAGATTTGGATCCTGTTAACTATGGGTGGAAGCACAAGAATGGATACTATGTTCCTGACTGGTTCTTGAGACCTGCCGTCCCAGACAATCTTTTCCAGGAAGGGGAACTAGAGGAGCTTGTTCAGAAAGCTGCAGTTCAACCGCCCTAAGTTCTCCCACACAACTCCTCTTCTCATGTCCCTACACTGGCTCCCAGTAGCTGCTCGCATCCAGTTCAAGACTCTGGTGCTAGCCTACAGGGTAGTGAAAGGAACAGCTCCTTCCTATCTCCGGGTCATGGTCAAGCCCTACACCCCCGCCCGACCACTTCGCTCTGCTGCCTCAGGACGCCTGGTTGCACCGTTGCTCAGAGGCCCCTGCTGCCTATTGACCGGGTCACGGCTCTGTTCTGTCCTGGCCCACAGTGGTGGAATGAACTCCCCACTGATGTCAGGACAGCGGAGTCACTGCCCATCTTTTGGCGCAGGTTGAAAACTCACCTCTTCAAGAACTACTACCCTGTTACTTGTTCTTAGCACTTATTGTATTCACTCATTTAAAAAAAAAAACTCTTTCTTGCGCTTTTACTTTAGCACTGGTTTCGCTCTTAGATGCTTGTTTAGATGCACTTATGTCCTCTGATGACTAGTAGTTCTCCTGATTTCCTATGTTAAATGATGCACTTATTGTAAATCGCTTTGGATAAAAGCGTCAGCTAAACGACTGTAATGTAATGTCATGTAACTAGAGCATGCTGATGATTCAGAAAATGAAATAAAATCATTCTTTTCACTTTGTTTTTTTTTTTTTTTGCCTTGACACATGCCTACAATCCAAACACAGTTCTTTTGTAGTACGATTTCACAGCACCTATCTCTGCTCTGGCAGGATGGGCTGTCTGCAATAGTCTTAAATATTGCATTGGCTGAGCTTCTTTCACCCATAATGTCCTCGCATTTCCAGTTTGTGTTGGAGATCTTGAACAGTGGCCTATATCAGCCGGCTGCAGGACAGCATTCAAGATTCGAGATTCAAGAGGTTTATTTATCACATACACACAAGTACAAGTCCCGAGTGCAGTGAAATGAAAAAAAAAAGTACGAGCTCCGAAATGAAATGTGCAAAAAACAAAACACAACAGGTACAAACACATGCCATGTGATGCAGATCATTAACAATGGTCTACATCAGCCTGCTGCAGGACAACATGTGATGCAGATCATTAACAGTGGTCTACATCAGCCTGCTGCAGGACAGCATGTGATGGAGACCATGAACAGTGGCCTACAACAGCCTGCTGTAGAACAGCATGTGATGGAGACCAAGAACAGTGGCCTACATCAGACTGCTGTGGTACAGCATGTGATGCAGATCACTAACAGTCACCTACATAAGCCTGCTGCAGGACAGCATGTGATGGAGAGATGAACAGTGGCCTACATCAGCCCGCTGCGGCACAGATGATATTTAGTTGTCTCAGATCAGAGATGTGGATAGATTATAAAGTAATATCCAGAGACACCTACAGCCTCCGTGAGACCCAACAACAAATGGTCATGTATTATTAATGACTTTAGTGATCCCTGTTTCCCATCCACATGCCTGCCCATGGCAGGGCTTCACCATACTGGCCCACGCTATCCTGCAGCAGGCTGATGTAGACCACCGTTCATGACCTCCATCACATACTGTCCTGCAGCAGGCTGATGTAGACCACCGTTCATGACCTCCATCACATGTTGTCCCGCAGCAGGCTGATGTAGGCAAATGTTCATGATCTGCATCACATGCTGTCCTGCAGCAGGCTGATGTAGGCCACTGTTCATGGTCCGCATCACATACTGTTCTGCAGCAGGCTGATGTAGGCCACTGTTCATGATCTGCATCACATGCTGTCCTGCAGCAGGCTGATGTAGGCAAATGTTCATGATCTGCATCACATGCTGTCCTGCAGCAGGCTGATGTAGGCCACTGTTCATGGTCCGCATCACATACTGTTCTGCAGCAGGCTGATGTAGGCCACTGTTCATGACCTGCATCACATGCTGTCCTGCAGCAGGCTGATGTAGGCCACTGTTCATGGTCTGCATCACATACTGTTCTGCAGCAGGCTGATGTAGGCCACTGTTCATGGTCTGCATCACATACTGTTCTGCAGCAGGCTGATGTAGGCCACTGTTCATGACCTGCATCACATGCTGTCCTGCAGTAGGCTGATGTAGGCCACTGTTCATGACCTGCATCACATGCTGTCCTGCAGTAGGCTGATGTAGGCCACTGTTCATGGTCTGCATCACATGCTGTCCTGCAGCAGGCTGATGTAGGCCACTGTTCATGACCTGCATCACATGCTGCCCTGCAGCAGGCTGATGTAGGCCACTGTTCATGGTCTGCATCACATGCTGTCCTGCAGCAGGCTGATGTCGGCCACTGTTCATGGTCTGCATCACATACTGTCCTGCAGCAGGCTGATGTAGGCCACTGTTCATGACCTGCATCACATGCTGTCCTGCAGCAGGCTGATGTAGGCCACTGTTCATGGTCTGCATCACATGCTGTCCTGCAGTAGGCTGATGTAGGCCACTGTTCATAGTCTGCATCACATGCTGTCCTGCAGTAGGCTGATGTAGGCCACTGTTCATAGTCTGCATCACATACTGTTCTGCAGCAGGCTGATGTAGGCCACTGTTCATGGTCTGCATCACATGCTGTCCTGCAGTAGGCTTATGTAGGCCACTGTTCATGGTCTGCATCACATACTGTTCTGCAGCAGGCTGATGTAGGCCACTGTTCATGACCTGCATCACATACTGTTCTGCAGCAGGCTGATGTAGGCCACTGTTCATGACCTGCATCACATGCTGTCCCGCAGTAGGCTGATGTAGGCCACTGTTCATGACCTGCATCACATGCTGTCCTGCAGTAGGCTGATGTAGGCCACTGTTCATAGTCTGCATCACATACTGTTCTGCAGCAGGCTGATGTAGGCCACTGTTCATGACCTGCATCACATGCTGTCCTGCATAAATATCATCTTCAACACAAAATGAACTGCCATACAAAACTAAAAAAACCCCAAAACAACTGACATTACGTCAGCTGTGTCAGTCTCAGCGTAGACCTAAACCACAATGATGTCTAACAGGGTGCTACAATCACATTATATTCTCCAAAATGTCAATAAAGTCAACGCCAAAGTACAGGTTAGGGTTAGACATCTTGAAATCAACAGACTGGTCAGTTGATCCTGTTTTATAAAGATTTATCACTCTAAATGAACTGATCTGTAAAACATCACCAGATATGGAACCAGACCGCATCTGGCAGATGAGCAGCACTTTATTCTGTTTTACAGGCTCCCTTCATCTGAGAGGAGCCCTCTCGTCATCTTCATCCCATCGTTGGGGCGTCATCATGGAACATGTGATGTGACTGTAAACACCACCATAATGTTTCTGAGCTGATACATCTCAGAACCAGAACCATGTCTGTGTGTGTATGTATGTGTGTGTGTGTGTGTGTGTGTGTGTGTGTGTGCACACGAGGAATTTGACTGTGATTCACAGCAGCTTCTAGCATCTGCTCACATCACTCACACACAAAACCAGGAAGAAAAGCAAGAAATAAACGGTAACTTCCTGTCAGCTGCGGGGAACCGAGCCTCTTCCTGGCCTCTAACGCGGGGAACCGAGCCTCTTCCTGGCCTCGCACGCGGGGGAACCGAGCCTCTTCCTGGCCTCACACGCGGGGATCCAAGCCTCTTCCTGGCCTCGCACGCGGGGGAACCGAGCCTCTTCCTGGCCTCGCACGCGGGGGAACCGAGCCTCTTCCTGGCCTCGCACGCGGGGGAACCGAGCCTCTTCCTGGCCTCGCACGCGGGGGGAACCGAGCCTCTTCCTGGCCTCGCACGCGGGGGAACCGAGCCTCTTCCTGGCCTCGCACGCGGGGGAACCGAGCCTCTTCCTGGCCTCGCACGCGGGGGAACCGAGCCTCTTCCTGGCCTCGCACGCGGGGGAACCGAGCCTCTTCCTGGCCTCGCACGCGGGGAACCGAGCCTCTTCCTGGCCTCGCACGCGGGGAACCGAGCCTCTTCCTGGCCTCGCACGCGGGGGAACCGAGCCTCTTCCTGGCCTCGCACGCGGGGGAACCGAGCCTCTTCCTGGCCTCGCACGCGGGGGAACCGAGCCTCTTCCTGGCCTCGCACGCGGGGGGAACCGAGCCTCTTCCTGGCCTCGCACGCGGGGAACCGAGCCTCTTCCTGGCCTCGCACGCGGGGAACCGAGCCTCTTCCTGGCCTCTCACGCAGGGGAACCGAGCCTCTTCCTGGCCTCGCACGCGGGGAACCGAGCCTCTTCCTGGCCTCGCACGCGGGGAACCGAGCCTCTTCCTGGCCTCGCACGTGGGGAACCGAGCCTATTCCTGTCCTCGCATGCGGGGAACCGAGCCTCTTCCTGGCCTCGCACGCGGGGGAACCGAGCCTCTTCCTGGCCTCTCACGCAGGGGAACCGAGCCTCTTCCTGGCCTCGCACGCGGGGGAACCGAGCCTCTTCCTGGCCTCTCACGCAGGGGAACCGAGCCTCTTCCTGGCCTCACACGCGGGGGAACCGAGCCTCTTCCTGGCCTCTCACGCAGGGGAACCGAGCCTCTTCCTGGCCTCACACGCGGGGAACCGAGCCTCTTCCTGGCCTCTCACGCAGGGGAACCGAGCCTCTTCCTGGCCTCACATGTGGGGGAACCGAGCCTCTTCCTGGCCTCTCACGCAGGGGAACCGAGCCTCTTCCTGGCCTCACACGCGGGGAAACCGAGCCTCTTCCTGGCCTCACACGCGGGGAACCGAGCCTCTTCCTGGCCTCTCACGCGGGGAACCGAGCCTCTTCCTGGCCTCGCACGCGGGGAACCGAGCCTCTTCCTGGCCTCTCACGCAGGGGAACCGAGCCTCTTCCTGGCCTCGCACGCGGGGAACCGAGCCTCTTCCTGGCCTCGCACGCGGGGAACCGAGCCTCTTCCTGGCCTCGCATGTGGGGAACCGAGCCTATTCCTGTCCTCGCATGCGGGGAAACGAGCCTCTTCCTGGCCTCGCACGCGGGGGAACCGAGCCTCTTCCTGGCCTCTCACGCAGGGGTACCGAGCCTCATCCTGGCCTCGCACGCGGGTGAACCGAGCCTCTTCCTGGCCTCACATGCGGGGGAACCGAGCCTCTTCCTGGCCTCTCACGCAGGGGAACCGAGCCTCTTCCTGGCCTCACATGCGGGGGAACCGAGCCTCTTCCTGGCCTCTCACGCAGGGGAACCGAGCCTCTTCCTGGCCTCACACGCGGGGAAACCGAGCCTCTTCCTGGCCTCACACGCGGGGAACCGAGCCTCTTCCTGGCCTCGCACGCGGGGGAACCGAGCCTCTTCCTGGCCTCTCACGCAGGGGAACCGAGCCTCTTCCTGGCCTCTCACGCAGGGGAACCGAGCCTCTTCCTGGCCTCTCACGCAGGGGAACCGAGCCTCTTCCTGGCCTCACACGTGGGGAACCGAGCCTCTTCCTGGCCTCTCACGCACGGGAACCGAGCCTCTTCCTGGCCTCGCACGCGGGGAACCGAGCCTCTTCCTGGCCTCGCACGCGGGGAACCGAGCCTATTCCTTTCCTCGCATGCGGGGAACCGAGCCTCTTCCTGGCCTCACATGCGGGGAAACCGAGCCTCTTCCTGGCCTCGCACGCGGGGAACCGAGCCTCTTCCTGGCCTCACACGCGGGGAACCGAGCCTCTTCCTGGCCTCACACGTGGGGGAACCGAGCCTCTTCCTGGCCTCGCACGTGGGGAACCGAGCCTCTTCCTGGCCTCGCACATGGGGGAATTCAGCCTCTTCCTGGCCTCGCACGCGGGGGACCGAGCCTCTTCCTGGCCTCGCACGTGGGGAACCGAGCCTCTTCCTGGCCTCGCACGTGGGGGAACTCAGCCTGTTCCTGGCCTCGCACGCGGGGGACCGAGCCTCTTCCTGGCCTCGCACGCGGGGAACCGAGCCTCTTCCTGGCCTCACACGCAGGGGAACCGAGCCTCTTCCTGGCCTCGCACACGGGGAACCGAGCCTCTTCCTGGCCTCACACGTGGGGGAACCGAGCCTCTTCCTGGCCTCACACGCGGGGGACCGAGCCTCTTCCTGGCCTCGCACATGGGGAACCGAGCCTCTTCCTGGCCTCACACGTGGGGGAACCGAGCCTCTTTCTGGCCTCACACGAGGGGGAACCGAGCCTCTTCCTGGCCTCGCACGCGGGGAACCGAGCCTCTTCTTGGCCTCACACGTGGGGGAACCGAGCCTCTTCCTGGCCTCGAGCCTCTTCCTGGCCTCGCACGCGGGGAACCGAGCCTCTTCTTGGCCTCACACGTGGGGGAACCGAGCCTCTTCCTGGCCTCGCACGTGGGGGAACCGAGCCTCTTCCTGGCCTCGCACGTGGGGAACCGAGCCTCTTCCTGGCCTCACACGTGGGGGAACCGAGCCTCTTCCTGGCCTCGCACGCGGGGAACCGAGCCTCTTCCTGGCCTCGCACATGGGGAACCGAGCCTCTTCCTGGCCTCACATGCGGGGAAACCGAGCCTCTTCCTGGCCTCGCACACGGGGAACCGAGCCTCTTCCTGGCCTCACACGTGGGGAACCGAGCCTCTTCCTGGCCTCGCACGCGGGGAACCGAGCCTCTTCCTGGCCTCACACGTGGGGGAACCGAGCCTCTTCCTGGCCTCACACGCGGGGGAACCGAGCCTCTTCCTGGCCTCGCACGTGGGGAACCGAGCCTCTTCCTGGCCTCACACGTGGGGAACCGAGCCTCTTCCTGGCCTCACACGTGGGGAACCGAGCCTCTTCCTGGCCTCGCACGCGGGGGAACCGAGCCTCTTCCTGGCCTCACACGTGGGGAACCGAGCCTCTTCCTGGCCTCGCACGCGGGGGAACCGAGCCTCTTCCTGGCCTCTCACGAGCCAGGAACACTGTTTTGTTTTGTTTGTTTTCTACTTTATGATAAAAACAACACAAAGGGGCAGTTAAAGGTATTCAAACCTATTTTAAGAAAGAGAGCAAAAGAAAGCAGCTGCAGCGTCCGGGGACCAACTCCACTTCTTTTTTGCATGGCCTTGCTCAACGGCACAGGCAGGAGTATTAACCTAACATGCATGTCTTTTTGATTGTGGAGGAAAGCCACGCAGACGCGGGAAGAACATGCAAACTCCACACAGAAAGGACCTGGGACAGCCTGGGGTTCGAACCCAGGACCCTCTTGCTGTGAGGAACAGTGTAACCACTGGACCATGGTGCCACCTTGTGGTTACCAGAGCGATGTGATACTGGCAGTGTACAGGTCACAACCCAGGACATGTTAATGTTGTAATCCAGTTCATCATAAACCGTGAAATGAACTCATACAATACATGCACACATGTAGTTCCCTGCATCCATCCATCCTTCATCCATCCTCCATCCATCCTTCATCCACCCATCCTTCATCATCCTTCATCCATCCTCCTTCCATCCTTCATCATCCTCTAGCCATCCTTCATCAATCCACCATCCATCCTTCATCCATCCTCCATCCACCCTTCATCCATCCTTCATTCATCCTTCATCCATCCTTCCTCAAGGAGGACACAGCCGCCACTTTTCACATGGAACATAAAACACCACAACTCACACAGGGGAGTCTCTGGTCCCGTTAAGAAGCTCAATCAGGTTCAGCCTGGTTTGGTCATCCAGGTAAGTCACATGTTTACCAGACGCCAGCTCAGCCTTTGCCCCGAGACTCAGGTTCCTGTAGAAAACAGACACACTTGTTATCGGTCTGTCTGTTGCTCATCTGTCTAGCTATCTGTCTTCCTCCCTGAAAGTGGAATCAGTTCATCTGGATACAACGTTTACTGAGAGAAACATTTCATCACTCAGCTGATTTCCTACGTTAAATGAGGCACTTATTGTAAGTCACTTTGGATAAAAGCATCAGCTAAATGACTGGAATGTAATGTAATGTCATCAAGACGGTGCCGTGGACGGTGGACTTGGTTCTGTGCTCTGTTGTGCTTGTTCTGTTTTTGTTTATTTGTTTAGTTTCCAGCGCCCACTCACTGATCACACAGCAGGGAAGAACTTCTAAGCCTCCAACTGTCCACTGGACCAACTGAACACACTTCCTACCGACTTGAACATTTTAACCAAAGTCTTGACCAGGTCTGGGTCGGTACGGTCCTGTGCGGACTAAGACGAAGATGCTGAAGATGGAAGCAGCCGGAGTGCTCGTTAAACTGTGACAGCGGGGATTCAGAACCACGCTCCCGTTAATCCACCTGGTCAGTGTCCGCTGTCTGGCCAACAACACGGACGAACTGATGCTCCTAAACAGAACAAACTCAGACTTTTCCAGATCTGCTGCCCTGTGTCTCACTGAACCCTGGCTTAGAGATCACATCACGGACACAACACTTCATCTGCCACAGGTCCAACTCCTACAGGTGGACCGCGATACGGAGCTATCGGGGGAAAACGGGGTGGTGGCATATGCTCCTACATAAATGAAGGTTGGTGTACGGATGTCACAGTGGGGAAGAAATCATGCAGCCCTCACTTAGAGACCTTCTTCATTGACTGTGACCCATTCTGTTTACCACGGGAATGTCCATCATGTGTTCTGGTCGGTGTCTCTATCCACACCAGGCCCGTGTTAAAGAGACATTAAACACCTGTGGGTCAAATTACAAACATGCAGCACAAATATCCAGACTCCCCTCTCAGTATCCTTGGGCATTTAACAAGGCAAACCTCAGCCACGACCTGCCAAAATACAGACGGCACATTAAATGTCCCACCAGGGACAAAAACACTCTGGATCATTGCTACACAATATTAAAGGACTCCTATTGCTCTGTCCCCACTGAAGCCTTGGACCTCTGAGCACTGCCGGATTCATCTTCTCCCAACCTACAGGCAGAAACTAACACCTGCAAAGCCTGTGGTCAAAACTGGAGCTCCAGGCCTGCCTCGACTGCACTGACTGGAGTGTTGTTGAGGCTGCATCTACAGACCTGCAGTGTTGTTGAGGTGAGGCTGCATCAGAACCAGAACCATGTGTATGGGCCATGTAGGTTTACACCACATGGAATGTGACTCTGGTGTCGGGGCTCTCTCAGTGTACTGAACACAGAATAACAACACTACTGAGAGAGTTGTGTTGTAGTGTTGTTATTCTGTGTTCAGTACACTGAGAGAGCCCCGACACCAGAGTCACATTCCATGTGGTGTAAACCTACATGGCCCATACACATGGTTCTGGTTCTAAGTGACCTCTCCAGTCTCACCCAACTGCAGGTGTCCCGCCCTTATAAACAATACAGTGACTGCAGGTGTCCCCACCCTTATAAACAATACAGTGACTGCAGGTGTCCCCACCCTTATAAACAATACAGTGACTGCAGGTGTCCCCACCCTTATAAACAATACAGTGACTGCAGGTGTCCCCACCCTTATAAACAATACAGTGGCTGCAGGTGTCCCCACCCTTATAAACAATACAGTGACTGCAGGTGTCCCCACCCTTATAAACAATACAGTGACTGCAGGTGTCCCCACCCTTATAAACAATACAGTGACTGCAGGTGTCCCTACCCTTATAAACAATACAGTGACTGCAGGTGTCTCCACCCTTATAAACAATACAGTGACTGCAGGTGTCTCCACCCTTATAAACAATACAGTGACTGCAGGTGTCCCTACCCTTATAAACAATACAGTGACTGCAGGTGTCCCCACCCTTATAAACAATACAGTGGCTGCAGGTGTCCCCACCCTTATAAACAATACAGTGACTGCAGGTATCCCCACCCTTATAAACAATACAGTGACTGCAGGTGTCCCCACCCTTATAAACAATACAGTGGCTGCAGGTGTCCCCACCCTTATAAACAATACAGTGGCATAACGACACAAACTAACGAGCAGTTTCATATGCAAATATGGTGTGACCTTTAACCAGAGTTACAATGGCCCCGTGTACTATTCACAGAGGACTGGGGAACAGATGCAATCACGGCATGGTAAGATGGTGACAGATGTACGTTTAGCCCCCCCCCGGTTCAGGGATGGTCGTTCCCTCCTCACATAGATGGCCTCTTTGACTCCCTGTTCAAACAAACGTTCCTCCTCTCTATCAAGGATGTGCGCATCCTCATCCGTGAAAGAGTGGCCAACAATGCAACACTCCTCCTCTGTACAATTCAACACTCCTCCTCTGTACAATTACAACACTCCTCCTCTCTACAATACAACACCCCTCCTCTGTACAATACAACACTCCTCCTCTCTACAATACAACACTCCTCCTCTCTACAATACAACACTCCTCCTCTGTACAATTCAACACTCCTCCTCTCTATAATTCAACACCCCTCCTCTGTACAATTACAACACCCCTCCTCTGTACAATTACAACACCCCTCCTCTGTACAATACAACACTCCTCCTCTCTATAATTCAACACCCCTCCTCTGTACAATTACAACACTCCTCCTCTGTACAATTCAACACTCCTCCTCTCTATAATTCAACACTCCTCCTCTCTATAATTAGACACCCATCCGCTGTACAATTACAACACTCCCCCTCTCTATAATTAGACACCCCTCCTCTGTACAATTCAACACTCCTCCTCTGTACAATTACAACACTCCTCCTCTCTACAATACAACACTCCTCCACTGTACAATACAACACTCCTCCTCTCTACAATTACAACACCCCTCCTCTGTACAATTCAACACTTCTCCTCTGTACAATACAACACCCCTCCTCTCTACAATACAACACTCCTCCTCTGTACAATTCAACACTCCTCCTCTCTATAATTAGACACCCATCCGCTGTACAATTACAACACTCCTCCGCTGCACAATACATCACTCCTCCACTGTACAATACAACACTCCTCCTCTCTACAATGCAATACTCCTCCTCTGTACACTGCAATACTCCTCCTCTGTACAAGTCAGAAGAACTCTCATGGTCTGATGCAGTAAAACAAAATAAGATGAACCCACAGAACAACACAAGCAATCCATGTTGGCTCCCCTGGTGACATGGTGTGTGTGTGTGTGTGTGTGTGTGTGTGTGTGTGTGTGTGTGTGTGTGTGTGTGTGTGTGTGTGTGTGTGTGTGTGTGTGTGTGTGTGTGTGTGTGTGTGTGTGTGTGTGTGAGTGAGTGAGTGTGTGTTATTTTGCTGATAACAATGACAATAATACATATAGTCATGTTAATAGCAGCAACAATAATAATAATGACAGTAAAAATAGTAATAATAACAGTAATAATTATAATGACAGTTATAACAGTAATAATAATAATGACAGTAATAACAGTAATGATAACAGTAATAATAATAATGAGTTATAACAGTAATAATAATGAAGACAGTTTAACAATAATAATAACATTAACAATAATAATGACAGTTATAACAACAACAATAATAATAATGACAGTAATAACAGTAATAATGACAGTTATAATAATAATGATGACAGTAATAACAGTAATAATAACAGTAATAATAATGACAGTTATAGCAGTAATAATAATAATGACAGTTATAGCAGTAATAATGACAGTAATAAAAGTAATAATAAATGACAGACAGACCTCTGGATGGTCCAGGACATGGTGAGGGGGAAGTGCTGGTCCAGGGACAGAAGCTGCATCAGATACTGTCTGCTGGGAGGACTGATGGTCCACAGAGAGTTACTGCTGCCCTGCAGCTCTGCAACAGTCACATCTTCTTTGGTGTATGCCTCCAGAAACTGCAGAGCACTCTGGGAAACAAGAGTCAATGATACACGTTGACTGGACAGCATTTATACAGCGCTCTTCACGTCTGCCGAGAGGACCACTCACATGCTTTACAATACATGCCTCACACTCACACACACACACACGCACACACACACACACTAAGCGTGGAGGTGCCATGCAAGGCACCAACCTGCTCATCAGGAGCAGTTAAGGGTTCAGTGTCTTGCTCAAAGACACTTCGACATGCTGTCTGGAGGGGCCGGGGATGGAACCAGGAACCTTGTGATTACTAGAGGACCCACTCTACCTCCTGAGCCATGTGGAGCACACACCCACAAGGTGATGGTGGTGGTGTGTAGTAGTGGTAGATAGTAGTTATCTTAATAATGCTGATAGCAGTATAAATAGTTGATAAAGTAGTGAGAGCAATGGCAGCAGCAGCAGTCGTACCACTCATAGTAGTAGAAGCAGTCATAGTAAGCAGTAATAGTACTAACAATAGTACTTTGATAACCAGCAGCCTCTGAATTCATGTACTTCCTCGGTAAAGAGCCTGGCCTCATCTTAACTTCTCTGACATATTAGCTGCAAAGTGGCACCAGTCAGATCGGAGAGTGGTTTAGATGGTTTAGAGATGGTTTAGATAGATAGTCTAGATGGTTTAGAGATAGTTTAGATGGTCTAGATGGTTTAGAGATGGTTTAGAGATAGTTTAGATGGTTAGAAGATGGCTTAGATGGTTTACAGATGGTTTAGATGGTTGAGAGATGGTTTAGAAAGGGTTTAGATGGTTTAGAAATGGTTTAGAGATGGTTTAGATGTTCTAAATGGTTTAGAAATGGTTTAGATATGGTTTCGGTGGTTTAGAGATGGTTTAGATGTTCTAGATGGTTTAGAAATGGTTTAAATATGGTTTAGGTGGTTTAGAGATGGTTTAAGAAATGGTTTAGAGATGGTTTAGATGGTTTAGAAATGGGTTAGATGGTTTAGAAATGGTTTAGAGATGGTTTGGGTTTAGAGATGGTTTAAAAGATGGTTTAGAAATGGGTTAGATGGGTTAGAGATGGTTTAGAGATGGTTTGGAAATGGTTTAAAGATGGTTTAGATGGTTTAGAGATGGTTTAGATGGTTTAGAAATGGTTTAGAGATGGTTTAGAAATGGCTTAGATGGTTTACAGATGGTTTAGATGGTTTAGAAATGGTTTAGAGATGGTTTAGAAATGGTTTGGAAATGGTTTAGAGGTGATTTAGAGATGGTTTAGAAATGGCTTAGATGGTTTACAGATGGTTTAGATGGTTTAGAAATGGTTTAGAGATGGTTTAGATGGTTTAGATGGTTTAGAAATGGTTTAGAGATGGTTTACAAATGGTTTAGAGATGGTTTAAAATGGTTCAGATGGTTTAGAAATGGTTTAGATGGTTTACAGATGGTTTAGATGGTTTAGAAATGGTTTAGAGATGGTTTAGATGGTTTAGAAATGGTTTAGAGATGGTTTAGATGGTTTAGAAATGGTTTGGAAATGGTTTAGAGGTGATTTAGAGATGGTTTACAAATGGTTCAGATGGTTTAGAAATGGCTTAGATGGTTTAGAGATGATTTAGATGGTTTAGAAATGGTTTAGATGATTTAGAGATCGTTTACAGATGGTTTAGATGGTTTAGATACCATGTAGGGATGAACGTAGGCTTGATATGGAAAACATTGTAGTATTTATAGTGATTATGGTAGAAGTACAATATTTACAGGTGTGTAGCTGTATGAACTGATGATGGTCTTGAAATCTTCTTCAGTCAGGTCATAGAGTTGGTTCTGTTGGGCACTCATGGTGAAGATGGGCTGCAACATGGACATAACACGGACATGACTACTGTTTCTCTGCTGGTACCACACATTATGTACTTCAGTCTAACACAGCATACAAGAAGCTAACAAGGTGTACTACAATCTGACATAGTGTACTCTGGAGGGTTTACCTGGAAGCCTCCCAGCGTGATGGTCAGAGAGACGTCCAGAGGTTTGTTAATGACACCCGCCACTGATTTGACCAAAGACATGAAGAGCAGCGGGAACCAAACGATACAAATCAGCAGGACCACGATGAGGCCGCCCATCCCATACTTAACCACACGCTTCTTCCTCTGACCTCGCGGCTGAGGGTATCGCTGAGGACACACACAAACACACATGTACATATACATGGAGAACACGCACACACACACACACACACACACACACACACACACACACACACACACACACACACACACACACACACACACACACACACACACACACACACACACACACACACACACGTGATGTACAGGAAACATCATACTCTCTCTGACTCTCTCCAGCACTTCAGGACAAAGGTGTGTGCGTAGACGTCCTCTACACAAATCCATGAAGACAGAGACAGAGTTGTGTCTGTCCAGACCCAGTCCATCACTGCACGCAACTCTGTCAGGAATGGAACCAGACGAAACCTGGACACACACACACACACACACACACACACACACACACACACACACACACACACAAACACACACACACACACACACACACACACAGGAAGTGAAATTTAAGGAAATTCACTGTGGTGTAAATCTCTTCTCCCGTCCCATTGTCATGTGTGGCTGGTGATGACACCACATGACCGAGCAACCGAGGCCACGTGAACCTTAAAGGTTAAAGGTTAAAGGTCATCAGCCATGACACCCAGGCTTCAGGCAGACTTTGTGGGCATGAGTTGGTTTGATCTGAGCTGGATAATGCTGTTGTTGTAAGGATGGACTGGCTAAGATGACGAGGAGCTCTGTCTTACACCACAACCACAGACACAACAGCAACCACAGACACAATAACAGGCACAACTACAACAAGAACCACAGACATGACCACAACCACACATGACCACAACCACAGACACAACAACCACAACCACATACACAGACACAACAGCAATGACAGACACAGTAACAGGTGCAACCACAACTACAGACACAACAACCACTACCAGACACAACAACAACCACAGACACAATAACAGACACAATCACAACCACAACCTCCACAGGCACGACAACAACCACAGACACAACAACCACAGATACAACCATAGAGACAATGGCAACAATGGCCACAGACACAACTACAACCTACCACAACTCTCACTAACTATGCACACAGAATGACATTTAGAAAAATCAGTCTCAATTGTACAAAATAGTCAGTCTGTCAAAACAGTGTGTGTGCCACGTTTTTCAAAATTTGAGGGGGGGGGATTTTTCCTTTGGCACTGACAAATGGTAAATACATTAATTTCACACAACAATGAGTAAGACTTGTTCAAGAGCGCAATCAGTAATGAAAGCTCTTTTTTATCATTATCGATATCAAAGAGGTCACTGAGGCGTTAAAGTTGATGCGTTAAAAATGTAACATTGTATCATTGTGTCAAATGTCACATTTTATCATTATCAATATCAAAGTGGTCACTGGGTCATTGAAGTTGATGTGTTAAAAATGTATCATCATATCGAATGTAACATTTTATCATTATCGATATTTTATTATTATTTAACAACTTCTATAAGATATTGGCTAAAGTGGTATTGAGCTGTTATTTGTTTCACCTTGTGTTTTTAAACGACACAGGCCGTAGAGTTTGTCTATGTGAGCAAGCTGCCCAGCGACGACGCAAGAAAAAGTGACACGTGGATATGGCCGCAGTGTAATCGGTACACTTGGGAGAAATATCCATTCGTATTGTTAAGATTAATACTCATCTCACATCTTTTGTTACTAGAAATGCAAGCAGTTATGAATGATATAGTTGTAAAGTCACAGGATGTTAAATATGTTAGGCCTACCATCTATGGTTGATGGTAGCAAGTGCTGGTTGACAACACTGCTGCAATAGTGGCTCACTAGTCAGCAATGTAATCCATTCGTCAGTCTGTTTGACTTGTTGAGTGACAACCGAGTTTTATGCATGTGGTTAGCCTGGCATGCGCTGAAATTATTAAATCTATTGGAACAGTTAACATGGATACCCATTCGGTCGTGTTAATGTGCAAAGCCTATGTGCTGTGCAGAGGCCCTGATTAATTCCCGTGTGGTAATAATGGAAATGGTCATGTTAGGTGCAGCAAAACAACTTTGTAGTTTCTGGTGACCATTCCACTGCTTTCGACAATCCATTATCTGTATACTGACTAAGGTCTGTCACTGGTCTGCTTAATGTCAATAGTCTCAAACGGCCCATGTCACATCTTTTTGTAACACACATGTGAATAAGTAAATCGTTGTAAATCACATTTCGGTGACCTTACGCATACGAAATAGGTAGTGATTGTACAGAAAACGGCTTGTAACAGGTGTCTGAAATTCAGATTTGACCAGAAATGTAAAACGCTTTGACTGGCTGTTGCAGCTAGAAAAGCGCTGTATAAAATGCAACTTGATTGATTGATCGATTGATCGATATCAAAGAGGTCACTGGGGCATTAAAGTTGATGTGTTAAAAATGTAACATTGTAGCGGTCTAAGCATCGGCTTTGTGTCGATGCAGTTGCCCACTGGGGACCGGGGTTCGCGCCCCGGTCTCGTCAGATCCGACTATGGCCGGACTCGATGAAGCAGCAATCATTGGCAACGCTGTCTTCGGGAGGGGGCGGAGTCGGCTTGTGTTCATCACGTGAATGCGTCTCTGTGTGTGTCGGAAAAAACAGTGGTTCGGCCTGGAGTCGCCTTGTCACGAAAGTGGGGAGGCGACTCCTTCGAGACTGCCGGCCGGAGAGATGCAGTTGGTGAACGCATGCAGTACGAGGGTGGGTGTTTGAATTAAAATAGGGATCGACTGGCCACTAAATTGGGAGAAAAGGGAAAAATCAGAAATACATTTTAGAAAAAAAAATGTAACATTGTATCATTGTATCAAATGTAACATTTTATCATTATCGATATCATAGAGGTCACTGGGGTATTAAAGTTGATATTGTGGTGGACACTAGGGGCTATGCCTCTCACCCAGCAGGGCTGTGAGCTGGGGGCGTGGTTTACGTTGGGGGCGTGGTTTACGTTCCCGGGCTCGCCGGGGCAGGGTTGTTCCTGTTTCAGTTTGGTTTTGGAGCTGAGGAATAAAGTTCAAACTCGCCTTCGTCTCCTGTGTTTTTCCTCATCCTGCCACATTGGTGACCCCGAATTGAACATGTTTGGAGCAGAAGATGTGTGTGAATCCACTTCGGCCACGCCGCCCCAACTCTCCCAGCCGGCCGTTCTCGCCGTGGCTGTGAAGCTCCCAGAGTTCTGGCAGAGCGACCCGGCCTCGTGGTTCCAGCATGTCGAGGCGCTGTTCCACCTGCGTGGAATCTCCACGGACGACTCCAGATACTATCTGGTCGTCACTGCGCTGGACCAGCAGTCCACACACCGGGCCATGCAGCTGTTGCGCCCCCCCCCTCCGCAACACGATAAATACGTCGCCCTCAAACATCTTCTGCTCTGGAGGTACAGCCTATCTGCCGCAGAGAGGGCAGATAGGATCCTTTCCCTATCCGGTTTGGGCGACGGGACGGTTGTGGAGCTCATGGACAATATGCTGTCGCTTCTAGGCTCGGACGAAGGCGGATTCCTTTTCCCGCACGTTTTCCTGCGCCAGCTCCCGTCTCCTGTGCACGCGGCTTTGGCTAACTCCCCGTGTCTGGCCGCTGGTGACTGCCGAGGTTTGGCTGAGGAGGCCGATCGGGTCCTGCTGGCTACCAGACGGTTCTCTGTGCAGAGTGTGGCATCGGAGCCTCTGCAGCCGACTTCGGAGGACGCGGACCCGGCAGTGGTGGCTGAAGTGACTGCCCGGAGACGGCGCGGGAGAGGCCTCTGTTTCTTCCACCAGCGGTTCGGCGGCAAGGCGAGGCGCTGCGTCCCTCCGTGCAAGTTTGAGGTGGCGGGAAACTCCAGGGCCAGCGTTCAGTAGCAGCTGTGGGTGCTGGCGGACGTAGTGAGCTGCTCTTCATTAAGGACACGATGTCAGGAAGACGGTTTCTGGT
This sequence comes from Lampris incognitus, assembly GCF_029633865.1. Lineage (NCBI taxonomy): Eukaryota > Metazoa > Chordata > Actinopteri > Lampriformes > Lampridae > Lampris > Lampris incognitus. Next base: position 39,870,203 of record NC_079229.1, on the reverse strand, counting down.
GGACTCAGGCTCGCAAAAGAGCCTACTCCCTCCTGCTAAGACAGACAGGTCGGCCGAAGGCGGCGGCCCACAGTTAAGTACAGCTAACGGTTCGTCCATTGCGGCGTTTGGCACAAAGTTGGTGACTGTTTGCTTCCACGGGCGCCATTTTGAGTGGGACTTTGTAGTGGCCGCCATTACTGTTCCTATTATCGGCGCGGATGTTCTGTGTGCTAATGGTCTGCTGGTTGATGTTGCAAACCGCCGTTTAATTGATGCTGTGTCTTTCGCCACTGTTCCGTGCGAGACAGGGGGAGCCGGGCCGTTAACACACGCTAACTTTTTAGCATCAGGGGATGTTTTTCAGCGTTTGCTGGCGGATTCTCCATCGGTGACTCCACCTGCCTTTTCCACCACGGTTACTAAACACGGGGTACAACATTTGATTCCCACTCTGGGACCGCCAGTTTTGGCGCGCGCGCGCGGCGCCTCGACGCGGTAAAATGGGCTCCAGCTAAGGAGGAGTTCGCCATCATGGAGCGTCTGGGTATAGTGAGGCATTCCAACAGCCCGTGGGCCTCGCCGCTTCACATGGTGCCCAAGGCGGATGGGTCGTGGCGGCCTTGCGGCGACTTTCGCCGCCTGATGAACGTCACCGCCAATGACCGCTATCCCATCCCACACATACAGGACTTTTCCATACGCCTGGCAGGTACCACTATCTTCTCTAAGGTGGACCTGGTGCGCGGCTATCATCAGGTTCCCGTGCGCGCAGAGGACGTGCCCAAGACCGTAGTGATCACCCCGTTTGGGCTTTTTGAGTTCATGCGCATGCCTTTTGGCTTGAAGGGGGCAGCGCAAACCTTTCAGAGGCTGATGGACTCGGTGTTGCGTGACCTTGCTTTCGTGTTCGTTTAACTTGACAACATATTAGTGGCCAGTCCGTCAGCTGAAGAGCACCTGGCACACCTGAAACAGGTTTTCCGTCATCTGGACGAACACGGCCTGATAGTCAACCCGGCCAAGTGTCAGTGTGGACTGCCGGTGATTGACTTCTTGGGTCACCGCATTTCGCCGCAAGGCGCGGTCCCGTTGCCTTCTAAGGTGCAAGCGGTGGCGGAATTTCCCCGCCCAGTCTCTGTTAAGGCGTTGCAGGAATTCTTGGGAATGGTGAATTTCTATAACCGTTTCCTCCCTCGCGCTGCCCACCTCCTTCAGCCACTTTACGAAGCCCTGCGGCTTAAGAAGGCTAACGACCCTGTCGACTGGACTCCCGAACAGGTCCAGGCCTTTGATGGAGCTAAGTGCGCCCTGGCTAACGCTGCCCTCCTCGCCCATCCCACACCCACGGCGTCCATAGCTTTAACAACCGACGCGTCTGACATAGCCGTGGGGGCTGTGGTTGAACAGCATGTGGTGAATGCGTGGCAGCCACTCGCATTTTTGAGCCGCAAACTGCGGGATAGCGAGCGCAAGTACAGCGTTTTCGACCGGGAGTTGCTGGCGCTGCGCCTTGCAACCCAGCATTTCCGCTTCCTGCTGGAGGGTCGCTCCTTCACGGCTTATGTGGATCATAAACCGCTGACTTTCGCCATGTCCAAGGTGACTGAGCCGTGGTCTGCTCGTCAGCAGCGCCACCTGGCGGCCATCTCTGAGTTCACAACGGACATTCAGCATGTGGGCGGGAAGTCCAACCCTGTTGCTGATTGTCTGTCGCGTGTGCTTGTGTGTCCTGTGCACCTCGGTGTGGATTTCTCCGCTATGGCTGCCGACCAGCCCAGTGACCCGGACGTCCTTGCCCTTAAGTCAACGCGTACCGGTCTCAAGCTGGAGGACGCTGTGATGCAGGAAGGCTGTCCTGCCCTCCTCTGCGATGTCTCCACCGGCCGTCCCCGCCCCGTTGTTCCAGTGGCCTGGCGCCGTCGAGTTTTCGAATCAATTCACTCCCTCTCGCACCCTGGGGTTCAGGCGTCAGTGAAGTTGGTCGGTTCCAAGTTCGTCTGGCCTGGCCTCCGCAAGGACGTCAAGGGGTGGGCAGCTGCATGTGTAGCGTGCCAGCGCGCTA